>NW_019154088.1:37304463-37412081 GCF_002288905.1 Enhydra lutris kenyoni | reverse complement strand
AGTCATGATCCCAGCGTCCTGGGATCGAGTCCCACATCGGGCTCCTTGCTCATCAGGGAGCCTGCTTCTCCCTCTGTCTCTGCCTGCCATTCTGTCTGCCTGTGCTTGCTCTCTCTCCCTCTCTCTCTCTGACAAATAAATAAATAAAATCTTTAAAAAAAAAAAATATTCTACATATCGAAAAGGAAAAAGAGAAACATGAAAACATGAAACATGAAACATGAAAACATTTCATGTTTTCAAACATGAAAAAAAAAAAGCTTGAGCAGTCAACTTCACAAAAAGAATATTCAAAATGACCAATAAACACATGAAAAAGTGCCTACCCTCATTATCAGGGAAATTGAAACCACAATGAGACACCATTATACACCTACCACAATGGTTAAAATTAATAAGATTGGTAATATGAAAAGCAACTGAACTCTCACACTTTATAAAGCATTAATAATCTTAAACTTAACACTGAAGTATCTGCACTGAAGAGTATTAAGTCCTTTAACTCTAACATGAATGTTAACATTTTCAAAAATATCTTACCTCTTTTTGAACAAGGCTAAATTTTTCAAGTAGTTTACATTTTTCATCAACTAGTGTAGAAAGTTCTACAGAAAGCTTATTCTCTCTTCCTGAAAAGAAAGTTCATATCATCATCATATGTAAATTGTTCTAAGTTTCAAAATCATAAATAATGATGAGATCTAGAAGAGAAAAAAGAGCTTACCCACATAAAGCCGGCTTCTAACCTGAAACAAATTTTTAACAAAAATTACGTTAAAACAAATACATATTCAAGTAAATCTATTTAACTTCTACCAACTGAAAAATAACTGGTTTCTTATTGCCTTAGTATGAATATACATTATCTGAAAGTGTTCTGTTTCCAAAGGGAAAAAATGTTACATATTAAAGTCTCTCTACTGAAGAATCACATTATTTATTAGCATATTAAAGGCTCTGAAATAACTCTACCTTAAAAACACCTGTTTCATTTCATTTATCCCACTGTTCATCAAACATATTTGGCCCTTAAACAATTTCAGGAAGCCCTTAGTACCATCTCCCCCACTGATAACACCCAAAATAACATTTGAGAAAATATTACCATGGATTGAACTGAGTATAAAATCTTTTTCTTCTTTAACCTCTTTCTCTCTCAAAAAATGAAGGAAAAATCCCATTTGTAAAGATAAGCAGGCTTAGAGAACTTAAATCATCTACAGAAGATGTATAGGGATAAAATTTTTAAAACTTTTTAAGTTTTAAAGTCGAAGTACAGTAGAATCAGTATTGATATAGGACTAAATTAGTGAACTGAATTATTGCTTTGAGGACCTATCTCAAAAGGTAGTAAGAACCTATTAAAAAATTGAAAAACAAAAGTTAAGATATATGGAAGGCAGAAGTAGAAAGGGCAGTATCTAAAAACACAGTCCCAAAAGGAGAAAAATAAAATGTAAAATGCAGACAGTATCTTCTAGGATTAAAAAAAAAAAAAAAGATGAAAGACCTCATATTAAAAGATTCCAGAGAATTCTAAAACAGAAATAAGAAAAAACATTTAAGCCTAGACACATTATACTGACATAAGAATATCAAATTAAGGGGGGGCGCCTGGGTGGCTCAGTGGGTTAAAGCCTCTGCCTTCGGCTCAGGTCCGATCTCGGCGTTCTGGGATCGAGCCCCGCATCGGGCTCTCTGCTGAGCGGAGAGCCTGCTTCCCCCTCCCTCTCTCTCTCTGTCTGCCTCTCTGTCTGCTTGTAATCTCTGTCAAATGAATAAATAAAATATTAAAAAAAAAAAAGATTTTAAGAATATCAAATTAAGGGGCGCCTGGGTGGCTCAGTGGGTTAAAGCCTCTGCCTTCGGCTCAGGTCATGATCTCAGGGTCCTGGGATGGAGCCCCACATCAGGCTCTCTGCTCAGTGCGGAGCCTGCTTCCTCCTCTCCGCCTGCCTCTCTGCCTACTTGTGATCTCTCTGTCAAATAAATAAATAAAATCTTTAAAAAAAAAAAAGAATATTAAAAGATTCTAAAAGCTTCCACAGAGAACAGATCATTTATGTAACAGTCACACTGACATCAGACTTTTCAATAAGTAACATTAGACATAAAAAGACAAGGAAGTAAGGGTTTAAAGTATTAAAAGGACAGAACTTTGAACCAAAAATGTTTATAGCAAACAAATTATGATTCCAATGTGGGAGCTTAATTCAAATATCCTCAAGCACTCAAAGTCTCAGAAGGTTTGCCATACAAAGATCTACACTAAAAACAACTCTGAAAGAAGTATTCAAATATGGGAAGAAGTAAATCTAGGCGACCCTGCAAGAATATGTCAATTAAGAATAACCAAATACCTTGGTAATATTTTTGTTTTGTTGTAATATTTTGTTCAGCTCAGGTCTTGATACCAGAATCTTGGAATTATGGGGGTATAGCTCAGGGGTAGAGCATTTGACTGCAGAATCTTGGAATTGATACCCACTTTGGGATCCCTCTCCCTCAGCAGAGCCTGCTTCTCCCTCTCTCTCTGTTCCTCCCCACCACCCACCCCACCCCACCACCACTCATAATCTTTTTCTGTCTCTCTTGCACTTGCTCTCAAATAAATAAAAACTTTTTAAAAATAAATAAGCACAGATCAAAATAAATAAATAAAATATAAATGTAAGGTTTTAGTATTAGTGTAGTATACTTCTACAAAGAAAGTCTTTAAAATTTTTACACTTAAAAAAATTCCTCTGAATTCACATTTTCTAATAGCTACAAATTAACATGAGAAATGCACTTAACAATAAGCTAACTTCTTTCCTTAAAATAAAAGATATGTTTCTCATATTAACTGTTCAACCTTAAGACACATGAATATTCTCTTAGTATTGGTTACTTACCGACTGAAAACTTCTCCACAAAAACAAGAGAACAGCAAAAAATCCAAAAACACCTGCACATATCACCAATTCCCATGGAAAACCATAGGAATTTGGTCTCATATCTTCAGGCACTCCTGCCAAAACCTTCAAGACAAAAGAATTAACTTCTCAAAAATGCACATTTGATAAAAAGTATTGATTACAAACTGCTATACATGGAATGTTTGTGTTCCCCAAAATTCATATGTTGCAACCTAATCCCCAGTGTAATGGTATTTGGAAGTGGGGCTTTGGGGAGGTGATCATGAGAGTAGGGCCTTCGTGCATGAGATTAGTGCCCTTATAAGAGACCACAGAGACTTCCCTTGACCTTTCCACCATGTGAGGTAATAATGAGAAGAATGAACCAGGAAGTATGTCCTCACCAGACACAGGATCTGCAGCGCCTTGATCCTGGCCTTCTCAGCCTCCAGAACTGAGAACAATGTTACTTATTTAAGCCACCCAATCTGTGGTGTTTTTATTATAGCAGCCCCCACAAACTAAGACACAAGTAAGTACAAGTTTATGTGTAAACACTATTAACACTCTTTTCATGAAATGGGCTGCCAGACTACCAAACAGAAGGTATCGCAGTATATTTTTCAGGCAATTTTCAATCACCAAGTGATGAAAAATAGCACTATGGTAAAATGCAGTGATGTGCAAACTGGAGTTCTACAGAGACACCTCAGAGCTTCTGAGAGTAAGAGGCCAAAAGAAAAGAAAGAATCTGAGGTCAGGTCCTCTAAACCTGGTATCAACCAGTTTAGGTTTTATGTGTAGAGTATACTGGATTCCATTTATGATTTCCCCCACAGTGAAGGAAAAAAATAGATGTGTGGCTTAAGAAAAAAAAAAGTTTGAAAACCACTGATGAAGCTTTGCATTTGGAATCTGAGTATCTCTACCCTACTTCTGTGGCTCCCTTCTCTTACCTGTCATGGGAATAATGCTGCTTCAACATGCAGGGCAGGAACTCAGTAAAGGTAACTATTTCTATTAATCCTCCTTCAAAGACCATGATCCTGTAACCATGGCCTTTCCACACAACTTCTCTCCCGAGCAGGTCTTTGGTACAAAACAGCTTAAGGCTTTTACAGTTCCTCCTATATTTCATCTTTCCTTGGGTCAGTTCATTACTCATCCTCACCCAATAGGGTTATTCTTTTGTTACTAGGCCCCAGATACTACTCAATCACAGAAAAGAGAACGGTAGGGGAAAAAAAGAAAATGTCCTTTTAAGAAAAACCTGAAGTCTAATCAGGTTTGATTTTTTTCCAGGGTTCAGTCCTTTTTAGGCCCTTTCTACCTAGAAAAACACCCTTTAACATCTATTCTCCTCTCCAAAGTCTGCTTTATAACTCTGATCCATGTAAGTACTCCTTCCAAATTGCTAGCTATAGTTCATTAACCTGCATGCCCAGTGGGGCGCCTGCTTAAGATTCTCTCTCTAAGAAAGAAAGAAAACATTTCCACAATACTGTATCCTGTCCCCCCTGCGACCCCTGGGCCAAGTAACCCTGATCACGCCTGAACTCACCGTACGTAGCTTTTCCAGGACCAGCCCAAAGTACGACTGAGGGCCAGTCCTGGGCTCCTCCATGGCGCCAACGTCGCCTCAACTGGAGTGGCCGCAGCCAGGGCCTGACGAAGCCACAACAATTGGTATAGAACACGGCGGTTTGGGTCCAGAACCCAAACCCGCACCCGGCAACCGGAGCAGACCACTGCGGAGCCTGTTGCAGGGGGGTGCTGGAGGGAACCGCACCAACGAGCCTCAAGTGTCCAATGCTGCCCACCCGGAGAGCCTCGCCCCGAGTTATGCTCTACGTCCTAAAGATCCGAAGGTCCAAGCCCGTCTCGCAAGGAGCCCGCGACCTGCCCTCTCCTCGCGGTCCACTCCTCGATTTGGTTTCGGCCAGGCCGGAAATATGTACAAAATAAAATCATCTCTTGTTCCACAATATGCTTTTCTTCCTATAAACTCTACCTCTGTGAATGAATAAGCTGCCATAGCCAGAAACCTGGCCGTCATTCTGCACTCCTCCTCTCTCTCACCCTTCCCATCCAATCAGCAAAATCCTACCCATTTTCGCTCTTAGCTACTAAATATTTCTCCCATTCAGTACCCTCTTCTTTATCCCTACTTGACTACTATGTCATCTCTCCCCTACACCATTTCTAGTTTTGTTTTTCTTACATCTAACTCACATGCCACCATCAGGAAGCTACTTAAACCAAAAGTCTAACCACTGAAATTCTTCGAATGCTCTCCAGTACCTACATCAACTGGAATCTACTTATGTCTCCAACAAGCATCATTGCGCATCATTCCCTGAGCCTACTCTGTATTCGAGTAAAACAATTCTCTGCACACACAATGCTGTTTCCTGTCCCCTCTGCATAAGCTATTCAGTTAGCCTGGAAAGGCTTTCCTACACACTCAAGTGGATATAATCTCTCCCACCCCTCACTTTCCCTAGCACTTTCTGTGTATGATTTGGTAAGCAGTTCATCAGTTTCTACTTTGCACTATTTCTTTTTTCTTCTCTCCCTTAACAGACAGCATGGCCCAAATTCAGTCCATTTAAATTCTCCACAGAACTGTCTCTCTCACACACGCAAATACACACACACACACACACACACACACACACAATCACTAAATGCACTTGGTTGAATGAACACCATGACAACAGTACTTTTAATTTCGGTAACAAAAAAACCAATCCTTATAACTGACCCAATATTTTAAAAGACTTGATTTTTAATGCAAACATTTTAAAGCACGGGCATATAAATACCCCTCAACTTGTCAACAAAGACACATAAACACTTAAGAGAGAAAAATCTACACAACTTGTTACACAAATTGACCTTAAAAAAACTAAAAACATTTTGAAAACACTGGGAGTTCAGGATCTCCAGATTTTACACTAGTACGACCTTTTACATTAACAACACACAGAGAGATGCGAAGAAAAATGTCACTTAGGGTAAAGTATCTCGAAAGAGCATTCTTTATTACAAGAAAACGCAGAATTACAATCCTAACTTCCCGTCCAGGTTTCGGTGTCCCTTCAAGACAATGAGAAGTTTCATCACTAAAAGGAATTCATTTCTGAGGATTAGTCCTCAAGTTTCTCACAGTCGAGAGAACCACATGTCATTGACCTCTTTCAAAGCGAATAACGTGACGGAAAAGCTATTCTTTTTAGTAATCCAAAAACATTTGACACACCTTTGCAAAATCCTGCTAGGCAAATGCTCTCTTCACCTTCGGGATCTCCAAGCCCCTTTCCAACACACACACACACACACACACACACACAACCACCCCAGCAGCCTACGAACCTGGCTATTGCCTCGGACACACGCAGGAGCCCGACAGCAGGTGAGACGACTGGCTTCAGGACCTCTAACCACCGCCACTAAGACCGCAAAGCCAAAGTCTGCTGCTTCCTTCCCCAGGAGGTTCATGCGACCCCTGGGCCAAGTAACCCTGATCACGCCTGAACTCACCGTACGTAGCTTTTCCAGGACCAGCCCAAAGTACGACTGAGGGCCAGTCCTGGGCTCCTCCATGGCGCCAACGTCGCCTCAACTGGAGTGGCCGCAGCCAGGGCCTGGCGTAGCCACAACAATTGGTATAGAACACGGCGGCTCTGGGTCCGGAACCCAAACCTGCACCCTGCAACCGGAGCAGACCACTGCGGAGCCGGTTGCGGGGGGTTGCTGGAGGGAACCGCACCAACGAGCCTCAAGTGTCCAATGCTGCCCACCCGGAGAGCCTCGCCCCGAGTTATGCTCTACGTCCTGAAGATCCGAAGGTCCAAACCCGTCTCGCAAGGAGCCCGCGACCTGCTCTCTCCTCGCGGTCCACCCCTCGATTTGGTTTCGGCCAGGCCGCCGCGGGGAGGCGGGGACGCGAGGACGCGGTTAGTTTCCCCTCCCTCTTCGCGCGACGTGTCCTTGCCTCGCGCTCTTAAAGGGGCTGGCGCGGGACTTGGCAAAGCCAAGTACCGTTGGTAGTCGCGGGGCTCGAGACAGAAACAGTGGGATTGGGCCTCAGGCTTTGCGCTGTGGTGTGGGCCGCACAGCCCAGAAGACTAGGGCAGTGGCTGAGGACCCTCTTATGTCAGGTGGCTGTGGTAGCGGTGAGGCTTTTCTTAGAGGCCCCTAGGCGTGAAGCCCCGCGGGGTGAGTGCAGCGCGGCCCCCTTGACCCAAGGGTGGAGGCCAGGTCTTGTACTAGCCCCCAGCGCTTTCCCTCGCTGTCAGTCAAGAGCCTACCTGCGCCCAGAGCGCCTGGGTGGCTCAGTGGGTTAAGCCTCTGCCTTCGGCTCAGGTCATGATCCCAGGGTCTTGGAATCGAGCCCCGCATCCGGCTCTCTGCTCAGCAGGGAGCCTGCTTCCTCCTCTCTCTCTCTCTGCCTGTTTCTCTGCCTACTTGTGATCTCTGTCTGTCAAATGAATAAATAAAATCTTTAAAAAATAAAAATAATAATTAAAAAAAAACTTAAAAAGAAAAAAGAGCCTATCTGCACCCCACTGAAGCCCAGCGGACGGGGGGGGGGGGGGGGGGCGGATGCTGCCGGCCCAAGGAAACAGGCCGCCGCCTTCATTCCAGTCAGAAAATGGCCTGCAGGGCCCGTGCCTGTGCGTCCTGCCAACCGCGTCCGGACTTCGGACTTTGGACAGGAAGGCGTCGCGGGTCAGCTGTGGTTTGGGCACAGTTAACCTCTCCCACGCAGGAGAACATTGATCGCGTCTCCTCAGCCCAGAGGAGGATTGCCGGGGTTTACTCACTTCTACCTAAGTTACCTGGGCACTTGCTAGGCAGAACTGTCTTAAATTCCAGGAGCTCCTAGTTACCCAAACGCTAAAGCAAACCACTGTGGACTTTGGCCAAGCGATTGGTGTTCTCCGGGAAGAGGAGCTAAAAGTAGCGCCTTACCGTCTAAATTTAGGACCCTATTCTTAGGTCTGTTGAATAAGGTATGGAGTGCTGGATTTGTTCATGGGAGACTTTTAGCTGACATAGGTGTAAAGGATAACCCGGAAGGCTTACTTGCCAGCAATAATTCTCAACAAACTCAGCCTGCTACAAGTCCTCGGTGAAGTAACAAAAGGAAGCAGATTCATCCTCCTAAATAAATCACTCAAGAAAACTCAATAGTTGAACAAAATCTTAAATCCTTAGGAAATTTCCCAAATGTAAACTGTCAGCAACAGAACAGTTGTCCCAAAAAGAATTTTAAAAAGGCCCAGGTTCACAGCAATTGATTTTTAGGACCAAAATGGGGCCTTAGTTGTTTGGAACTCAAAGTGCACTCTTTTGCCACATCAGCCTGCAGAGTTTCCAGGAACTATCAGTATCAGAACGCAGCAGAAATTGCTTAATAATTCTCCATTTTTAAGGTATTATACAACCTTCCTATATGTTGGACAGTGTGTATTGAAATTATGTGAATAGCTTATTAAAGTCAAAACAGAAGCATAACTAAAATTTTATATTTAAAATTTCAGAGTCATAGAACAATGTATATCAGAGTACTGTATCGATAAAAAAATTCTTCAATGTCTGAACATTTTCAGAAAACTAGAATCATTTTCAACTTTCAGGACTTATTTATAACCTAAAACATTTTTTTTAATCCTTCTGCCCACCCTAAGGCAGTCTGTGCCCTTTTCCAACTTTTCAATCATTACCATTCCAAATATAAAAACATAGATTAGGGACAAAATAATAAATGAAATTTTTTAAAAATCTAAAAGATTCCCCCATAACAAAAGGCAGTAAAATTTCAACTTAGTGCCAGATTCAAACCTAATTTCTCTTCTATACACTTAATAGTCATATAGAAACTTACCTCTTCCTCTAGATCGTTCAATTCCATTTTTTAAAAAGTTCATGTTAAAATATCTTAACGTGTAAATAAAGTTCTACTAAGCACCTCATATCCTTGAAAAAGATTTCAGATTCTCATACATCTGCTACACTCCTGTTTCCACACAGACTGTGATCCTGTTTTGACACTTGTGTGGTAAAGGGGAGCTGTAGGTGGAGTTGTGACTACCAACACAGAAGCCAATTTCATGGCCGTCACTCCTGATTAAATATGTTTTTTTTCTAAAATATAATACACATTATTATCCTCATAAAAATTGCAATTGAAAAGAGATATCCTGAATTTAATAACTGATAAAAATTAAATGTTTTGTTCGATAGTCTATTCATACAGAATACATGATTTTTACCATGTAAAAGATATTCAAAGACTGTTCTCAAATAGACATGGGATTTTGCTGTCTTATGTAGACCTGTTGTAAGGGAACTGGGGAGCAAATGTTTTCAGTGTTAGTGATAGCTACTAGGAAGCATCCAAGAACACTGGAAACATGCTAACAAGTAAACCTTGTCCACAACCCAGAAACTAATTTCCCTTAGGAAGGGCCCTGTTGCAAGTCTGTAGCTACAAGTTACACCCATTTAACAGGCAATGTCATGGGCTATAGAAAACCACACATGCTGAGCCACACTTTCATTCTCTGTACTAGTGATGTAAGAGTTGTTCTCAGAACATATTGAATCAGGAGTTACCTGCTGAACAAGAGCTGGGTAATTTCCTTTGTTAATTCCACATATAAATGAAGCATTCTAATTAAGAACAGATAAATGTTAGAACTCAAATAACTTCCTCAATTATAAAGAAGATAAGAAGTAGTATTAATTCATATTACTTAAACAATTCAAAGAAAGTATGTTGTGTACAAAATCTAACTGAAATTACTAGCAAATAGAAACAATTACCTGAAACATTTACTCAGAAGAAAAGGAAAACTTTTCACGTAAATTTAACTGGAAAATTGCTCAAATTTTCCATTTACTGCAGCTATTCAAAGCTATATTATGGGAGCTTAGTAGATGCACTAAGATTGTTAGAATTCTAGGTCTGGCAAGAATTCTTCAGAACATTTAGTCCAAACATTATGAACTTAAAGCCCTACAGAGGCCATACAGGTGAAATAAATGCAGGGAAATGAAGAATTTGTGTCAATTCAATGCAAGTACTATTCCTTGAGCTTCTTATTGCCATCTGAAAATGGGAGACTATATATTACAGTCTTCTATTTTTTCAAGACAATCCAGAAATTCAGACTTTTGTATCAACTCACCCTTTAAATGTTAGTAACTTGTTCTTACTTTTTTAAACAACACACAAGTCCGTTTTGACCAGTAGCCTGTCATCTAGTCTCAGCTTCTAATATTAGAGTTTTAAACCTGAGACTGCCCTCCAGAATAAGTAACTTCCCAAGGTCACAAGATAATTACCACAAATTTAAATTCAAAATTCCCCTGTCTAAAAAATTTCAACCAAAATGGTTAAAATGTGTTTGACTATATTTACTGAGTCCACAAAAATAAACATACTTCATAGGCTTTATTAAATAAGCACTTTATATGAAAAGTGAGTATGGCATACTGATTAATAAATTATTATTTTTTAATTTAGTATCTTCACTAGTATAATTTGTGGGGGGAGGGATGTGTCAGTAGGACATACCAGTATAGAATTAATTCCATGAGGAGCTGAAAGTTTTATTATGACATTTTATAATCATCATTATTATTTGTTCTTCTTTTCTCTTATGATGGAGCAGATTTCTAAGTTTTTAATCAGTGTCTTTAAGCCAAATCATATGGGGTAAATTAATCACTTATCTGGGCTTATTTTACAGGTAATATCAACTCTCTAGAACCTTAGCAAAGAAATAAAGTGAGGAGGAAGCCTCTGAAAGCAAAATGATACAGTTTTCATAGACTCTTATCACAGTCACCACCATCTACCTGGTCACCCAGACTAGAAACCTGGTAAGTTACCTATACTTTTTCTATTTTCCTCTCCATCCACATTCAATCATAAAATCCAATGAAATCTATCTACAAAAGATCTATCTAGTTTTTCCTTCCAATCATTTTAACAACCACCATCAGCTATTAGACCAAAGGTTAAGAAATGTGTCTAGTGGGCCAAACTTGATCCGCAGAACATTTTTTCTGAACTGTATGGTATTTCCTTTTAATCTGAATATTTGCCAGCATTCAAAATCAAGATATTTCACACAAAATATCCAGATTTCCAGCTTATCTTGAAATATCAAAAGATCTGAGGGCGCCTGGGTGGCTCAGTGGGTTAAAGCCTCTGCCTTCGGCTCAGGTCATGATCCCAGGATCCTGGGATTGAGCCCCGCATCCGGCTCTCTGCTCAGCGGGGAGCCTGCTTCCTCCTCTCTCTCTCTCTCTGCCTGCTTCTCAGCCTACTTGTGATCTCTGTCTCTCAAATAAATAAATAAAATCTTAAAAAAAAAAAAAAGAAAGAAAGAAAGAAAGAAAAGAAATATCAAAAGATCTGGCCAAACCAGGCTAAAGATAAACAGTAGCTACATCCTTTGGAGAAAGCATACACACTCTGTTGGTTACAATTCTCATCTTTACTTCATTCATTTCATTTGAGTTTATATACCTTGATTTAGACCTTCACCGTTTATTTCCTAAACTAATGCAATAACTTCCTGACCAGGCCTGCATTTGGTCTTTACCTGTTTGCTGAAGATCAACAAACTTAAGGAAAAGTTAAAAAAAAAAAATCCTTAACAATATCCATGCAACAAAACATTCCTGTAAGAGAAATCTTACAGGTAAGATTTCATGGAAAGAGAAACATTATGTAACATTTGCATAGGGAAGATTCTCTCAAACATCATTTTCAACTACTGCTATATTTAGAAAAATAGATAAAATTAATGCAAAAGATTTACAAGGTCAACTTACCCTTTCTGTAAGAATTATAATTGGTGAAAATGCAGAACTCATAAAATCACAAATGTCAATTTGAAATAAATATTTCAGAATCCAACACTCAGAAGCATCTTCTGTCAATTTATAAATAAAAATAAGTCAACACTTGATGTGAGGTAACTTTTAAATCTAATTTCTTCCTTAATTGCTGCATTAGAGAACAAATAACTTTTTTCTTACCTTCTTGAGAAGACAAAAAGTAATCAGTTGAAACCTTTTGATGGTTTGGCCGGGTATTTTCCACAGATCTGCCTATTTCTGCCTGAGTAGATCCTTCAGTACCTAGTAATGTTTTTGATTTTTCATCATTATTTTTAGAAGATGGAGTTTTGAAAAGTACTTCTTTATGAATTCTCCTGGGTGATTCTATTTCAGAAGCCATATCTGCAAATAAAATTAGAAATGTTTGGGTTTTTCTTTTAAGATTTATTTATTTTAAGGGAGAGAAAAAGAGCATGAGCATGCATTGGGGGAGGGGCAGAGGGAAAGAATCTTCAAGGAGACTCTCCACTGAGTGGGGAGCCCCACACAGGGCTCCACATGGGGCTCAATACAGAGCTTAATCCCACAACTCATGAGATCATGACCTGAGCTGAAACCAAGAGTTGGACACTCAACCAACTGAGCCACCCAAGCACCCCTGGAGTTCCTTTAATACTTGCTTTGTTGTAGGCTTTCCTTTTGTTTTTTAGGCAGACCATTCTTTGAATTTTTGTGGTCATTGTGACACTTTTTTTTTAAGATTTTATTTATTTATTTGACAGACAGTGATCACAAGTAGGCAGAGCAGAGAGGCAGGCAGAGAGAAAGGGGGGAGCAGGATCCCCGCTGAGCAGAGAGCCCCATGTGGGGCTCGATCCCAGGACCCTGGTATCATGACCTGAGCCAAAGGCAGAGGGTTAACCCACTGAGCCACCCAGGTGCCCCGTGACATTTCTTAATGGAAAGAATTCACTAAAATATAAACTGCAGCCTGCATGAGTTCCTGCTGCTAATGTAATAAATAACCACACATTCAGTGACTTAAATAGTACAAATATATTCTCTTACAGTTCTGGAGTCCCAAAATCAAGGTGTTGACAAGGCTGTGTTTCTTCTGTAGGCTCTAGAGGAGAATCTATTTTCTTGCCTTTTCTACCTTGTGGAGGCAACCTGCATCCCTTAGCTCATGGCCCCTTCTTTCATTTTCAAAGATAGCACTCTCCCTTACTCTGACCCTCCTTCCTTCCACCTTTAGCAAACCTTGTGATTATATTGGGTCCACTAGGATACCCTCTCCATCTCAGGATGCTTAATTTAATCATATCTTCAAGTCCTTTTTGCCATGTTCAGTAACATAGTCACAGGGCCTGGTAATTAAGACATGAACATCTTTGAACGGTCATTATTCAGCCTATGCCTTTTCTTTATTCTTTTACCAAGGAAGAATTTTTAAAACTATATACAATTCTATTCTCTACATCGTTTTCTTGTCCTAAAAACTATTTTTAAAAAAACTAACATAACTGTCAACAACTCTATTGTGCTATATAGGCTTATTACTAAGAGTAAGATACTAAATATCTCTCTATAGAATTTCATTCCTCTTAGATACATTTATTACCTTAGGAAGTATAATATTTAAATTTCATTGAAAAAATGTATATCCCTGCCATTCAAGAAAAATGGTAAGATAGATTACTCTTACTTTATCTGTTAAAGAACCAGGAGTCAAAATGACCAATATTATTTATACTATCTACAGCCTACCTTTTTTTTATATACAAAAGGATTTATTTAAAATCAGTAAGACACTACCACATCATGACCTTGTCACACTGGGCTTTTAACACAAGACTCGCTCTAGAATACTGAAGGGACATAAAACACAAATTGATTCAGAAGTATAACAATTAAGAAATAAAACAACGAAAGCAAATTTCTTTTAATGAGAACTCAGAATCAAACTTCAGAGGGACGCAACATGATACTTCCATTTGGGGACTTGATACAAAAAAGGTGGCAAGACCACCTTCAAATGAATCTTAAGACTGGAAAATACTGTCTTGCCACCTGTTGAGGATAAGTTACAAATGGAATAATTTAGTATGGTAAGTAGCTACTTCAATGACCACTTCACCTGGATACTTTCCCATAACGACTCTGCTGATTGCTGTAATCACCATATCCACAATAGTTGTTGTAACCACCGTAATCATATCCTACATAACCACCTGTTCTATTTAATAAATAGAACAAACTGAGCCAGTTACACAAAGAAACTTACAGCAATTATTTTGCAAGTTCTGCAATCTACTCCACTGAATCGTGCGTATCTAAAACACGTATCTGCCAGTGTGAACTATTAAATATAAAAGCCATTATCACTCCAACCTTTTTTTAAGATCTTATCTATTTATTTTAGAGAGAGAGAGAGCATGCAAGCATGAGAGGGGGGAGGAGCAGGAGGCAGGGGAAGCAGACTCCCGGATGAGTGCAAACCCTGATATGGGACTCAGTCCCAAGACACTGAGATCATGACCCAAGGCAAAGTCAGACACTTAACCGACTGAGCCACCCAGGCATCCCTTCTCTCAAACTTTAAACGAGATAGCTCCAAAGATGGAAGAACCAGTTAAGGCAGGCGCTTAACTGACTGAACCACCCAAGCACCCCTAAACAGCAGCTTTTTTTTTTAAAGATTTTATTTTTATTTATTTATCTGATAGAGAAAGAGAGCTCACAAGTAGGCAGAGGGGCAGGCAGAAAGAGGGGGAAGCAGGCTCCCTGCTGAGCAGAGAGCCTGATGTGGGGCTCGATCCCAGGACCCTGAGATCATGACCTGAGCTGAAGGCAGAGGCTTGACCCACTGAGCCACCCAGGCGCCCCTAAATAGAAGCCCCTAAAATCAGATACATCTTTCATATCAACTGAAAATTCTGAATGATTGAGAGCAATCCTTATTGGCTAGTAATTATAGGATGTCTTATATTTTAAAGTACATTATTTACTAATTTATTAGAATGCATTGTGTAAAAGAAATATAGGCAATGTAAGTTCAAACTATATTCTTGACATTATTTAAGTTATTTTAGCAATTAAGCAAAGATTAACACATTAAAATAATGTTTTATATGTTTATGTTGGCTCAGTAGAGGGAAAATACAGATATTTTAAGTAGAATATAAAAGTAAAAAACTTCAAGATATTCTCATTCAACTGTTAGTAAAATACATGCTTCCATGAGTATACAGAGGTATATGCTTGTTTCCTCCTTCAGACCCAATAACAGCATAAAGTTGTGCTGAGGAATCAAATTAAAATCAATAGTAAATTGTATTTTGGATTTCATTCCTATGCTATGAATGAGTATAGCAAAGGCAAAATTACACGTTTCCTTAATTTGGTGATCTCATGAAATTGACATCCTGCTTCAATAACTGCCATAAATTTCTGAGAAAGAACTCAAGAAATTATAAATCTTATCATAGCTTTTTTTACAGAATTCATAAATCTATACTGGCAGAGAAAAATTTTATATTATCCAATTGATAATATGATCATTAGGGAAAATATGTTTTATTTTGAATTTCAGTGTAACAAGGCTGATATTTATTTAAATAAATAAGTATTGATATTTTATTCAAATAAAATTCAATTCAAATAAAATTCAAAATTTTATTCAAATAAAATATTCCTGATTTTTCTGATTTTATGCTACATATTAAGTATTTAAATGATTTATACCTTTAAATGACAATATACCTAAGTTCAAATTAGGAATGAAAATGCACATGCACATCTTTTTGAGAACCCTCATTTTAAAAAGATTATCTGGGGCGCCTGGGTGGCTCAGTTGGTTAGCCGTCTGACTTGGGCTCAGGTCATGATCTGGGGATCCTGGGATCCAGCCCTGAGCTGGGATTCCTGCTCAGTGGGGAGTTTGCTCCTCCCGCTCTCTCTGTCCCTCTCCCCTTCTTGTGCTCTCTCTCTCTCTCTCAAATAAATAAAATCCTAAAAAATAATAAAATAAAAGAATTATCCTTCCCCAAAATTAATTGAAAAAAGTTTTAATTTGTACCATGTCAAAATTTCCCACATTTGTATTGTTGGATCATATATTCATAAGCATACCATATCTAATAGTCATTTATTTTAAAACAATTCAATTTTCAAACATAGTTTATTTTTTTTTTAAAGATTTTATTTATTTATTTGACAGAGAGAAATCACAAGTAGGCAGAGAGGCAGGCAGAGAGAGAGGAGGAAACAGGCTCCCTGCTGAGCAGAAAGCCCGATGTGGGGCTTGAACCCAGGACCTGGGATCATGACCTGAGCCGAAGGCAGCGGCTTAACCCACTGAGCCACCCAGGCGCCCCTCAAACATAGTTTAAACTGATCATTTGATTGAATAAACTAATCAGAGTTAAAGGGGAAAAAAAAGTTTTAACAAGTCCTAGCCTGAAATATAGTATTCAGGTAAACTGTGGGATTTACTTCTCAGTTAGTTTTTAAGATAAGAGGAGGAAAGTATCAATGCAGTTCTGAAAAGCAGTATTAAAGATTAGTAAGAGAATATTCAGTGTCTAATTTTGCACTTGCAATTACAAATTTAACATAACACTTTGATGCTGTCATTTATTTGGCATTGTTCAAAAGATGAAAGTCCCAAGTAAGCAAACTCGTATCAGTAATTTAATAATGCCACCAGTGGACATTAAAGTAAAAAATGAGCAATTGGGAGCCTGGGTGGCTCAGTTGGTTAAGTGTCTGCCTTTAGCTCAGGTCATGATCCCAGGGCCCTGGGATGGAGCCCCTCATCAGGCTCCCTGCTCAGAGGGGAGTCTGCTTCTCAGGCTCCCATCCCCCTGCTTATGTTCCCTTTCTCGTTGTCTCTGTATCAAATAAATAAATAAAATCTTTAAAAAAAAAAAGATTTACATTAGATACAGATATGCCTTTCTTACAATTGTTTATAAACAGAATTTTAAGTCAAATAAAATAATGAAGAACTTTTCATATTTAACTGTATTTGGGAAACTCATTATTTAAATAAGTTCAATTGGAGTCCTTTTATTAAAGTTATTAATATTTTAATATAAATAACTGTTCCCTAATTTATCTGTTTTGTAAATACCTTTGTCAGTATATTAGTTTTTCTGTAAATCTGGTTATCTCGGGTCTCAGACTTTCATAAATATTGATTTAAGATTAGTAATTCATTTTTCATGAACTCTTTCTGAGTAAGGCAAATTTTCATTTGCTATTTCCTAAAAGAGTTGTTGAAATTATCTGAAAATTTTGGCTGTTGTAGCTCTTTTCCAAGAACCAAAAATAGGGCCTGTGGCTTTATCTGAATTTTTTTTAGTATTCCTTTTTAAAAACAAATTTTACATGACCCCAGGTTATTTTCTATTTAATTAATACCATAATATTTTGGAATAATATATTTGTTTATATAGAATGACATATCTTTTTTAGAAACTTAAAGGAATTTCTGAATATTTTCACAAAAGTCCCTCAAAACTATTTATAATTGCAAAACTGCCCTATTCTCATTTGATTATTGTCGAAGTTTTCATATTTAGAAATTCTCTTAGCATCATTAATGAAATAATAAATAAATTCTACTAAAGTGATATTCAGGCTGTCCTTGAGTTCTATACATATGTTCTAAAATATTTTCATATATCTGTTTTTTGAATCTTCTTTATTTCTGGACCTGATGTTGTTTTGCTTTATTTTAGTCTCACTTATTCTTCCTAATTTCTCTTATTTGCTTTTTCATAAATATTCTTTTAGGAACTAAATCCTGAAAACAAAATAACTTCCTCTTTAGCCTTTGGCATCATGTCTTTAATATTTTTAGTCATTAAAATGCATCACGGGGTGCCTAGGTGGCTCAGTGGGGCAAGCCTCTGCCTTCAGCTCAGGTCATGATCTCAGGGTCCTGGGATCGAGCCCCACATCAGGGCTTTCTTTCTGCCTACCTCTTTCTGCCTCTTTCTGCCTACCTCTCTGCCTACTTGTGAGCTCTCTTTCTCTATCAGATAAATAAATAAAAATAAAATCTTAAAAAAAAGCATCACACCTACATCTTTCTCATTTAGAAAAGGGTAAGACTCTAAGTCTACATTCTGATTAAGAATATTAAGTAAAAAGCTCACATTTTGGAGAATATTAAGAAATGACATATAGTTCTGGAAATTCAAAAAAATCAACCATTTCTGATAGAAATAAATGTGTTTTCTTCTGAGTTTGCAACAGTGTTGATCTCTTCTTGTGAAAGGCTATCTGTCATTCTAGGGTTCAATCGTTCCTGGATTATTGGCCAGTATTTACAGAGTTTCTAATCTATCCATCACAGAGACATCAGAATGGAGATGTGAGAGAGTCATGTTACATAATTCTTTACTTAAAATAGAATCCATAGGTTTTTAATCATAGAAATCGCTAGATACCTAGACATCTAGATCTAGAAGTATCCTCTGATACTCTGCCCTCTTCCATTGCCTATTGTTAAGCTCCCAGAATTGACAGAAAACCATTCAAATATAGTTATACTGGGATGTTATTAATGAGCTAAAAAGTTAATGTAAATGAGCAAAAAGAAATCTTCATTTACCAAAATAGAAAGTCAAAGGACATCATCAAGTATAAATCAAAGCAAAACAATATAAAGGTTTTATTCAGAAAATAGAGATAAATACTAAAAGAAATTGGATAAGAAAGAAAGAAAAAAAAAAGAAAGAAAGAAAGAAAGAGAAATTACTGGAACAGAGGTGAGAGTAGAGATGGACACAGGGAAAAATTGTTTTTGTTTAAAAAGACAAAAAAAAAAGCCTTAGTACTATTTATATTTTAAAACCTGTTTACATATATTACTTCAATAAAAATAAACACTTATTGCAAACTATCTTAAGATCTTCTTGGAATATCTGTATATCTCCAATCATTCCTTCTTCCTTGGTATTTTATTTTATAATATTAAGATCTTAGTCCCAGAGTAAACCAGAAGTTAATAAACGGTAGTTAATAAGGTTATTGTTGATTATTGAGTATTTTGAGAAACATGGATTTCTGGACTTTTTCATCCAATTTGTACTTACAAAAATAAATTATGTTTAAAAAAATTAATTATATTAGGGGCACCTGTGTAGGTAGCTCAGTCAGTTAAGCACCTGCCTTCAGCTCAGGTAATGATCCCAGGGTCCTGGGATCAAGCCTCACATCAGGCTCCCTGCTCAGCAGAGCACCTGTATTCTCCCTTTCCCTCTGCTGCTTTCCTGCTTATGTGTGTGCTCGCTCTCTGTCAAATAAATAAAATCTTTCATAAATAAATAACTATATACATACATACAATTATAGATATTTTATACCAACCTGACTGACTGGATCTGCTTTTTAGCATCATAGCTTTCATATTATCTGTGTGATCATTTTCAGCTGAAAATTCTTCTGTTTCATCATTTTCAATTACATTATTTTCATCCTGTATCTGTTCAGAAAATGGCAATTCTGTTTCCTTTGGAATGTCCTGGAAGTTCCAAGGACTGTCAAAATTATATAAGAACTTTTTAAAATATGGTAAGGTATCAGAATCATCTATTTTCTCTGGGGCTCTTTCCTTGCTTACTTGATCTTCAGTTTCCATAATTTCTCTTGTTTTTATTTCTTGTTCCTCATCAGGGTCAAATTTGCTTGTTGGCAGATGTTCATGTTTATCTCCTCCATATCCTCCTTCACTTTTTCCATCATCTGATATAATTTCATCTTCATTGGTATATACAAAGCCTAGCATACCAAAACCAAAATCAAACCAACTTGGCTTGAGAATTGAGGTATCATTGGCAATTGTGTCTTCTTTTTCTGTTAATATTTCTGGGCATGGAACTGTGGGTTCTTCTTCAGATGATATGGAATTAGGAGCATCTTGTAGTGGTGGATTGCTTTCTTTCAACAATAATTCAAGCCCTGTATCCTCACCTCCAAAACCTAAATAACTCTTAAAACCACCCCCAAACCAACTAGTGGCTTCATGACTGTTAATGTTCTCTGACTCAGAACCTAGTTCAGACTGTTTCTTTGGCACTAAATCAAATTCCAATTCAGGTTCTTGCTTTTGTTCTGTTTGGGGTTCATCATTATTTAATTCCTCTAGGTCATTCTCATCTTCTCCTGCTATTTTTCGACTTTGCAATGAACTTTCTTGTAGAGGTTCAATAACTGATTCAAAAGTCTTTCCTTCAGCTAGTTCCCTTCCAAATCCAAACCATCCTTTTACTTCAGCTGAGGATGGTGGGATGTGATCCACTTCTGGAAGAGAATCCTCTTTCATACTTCCAGCATCCACTCCTTTCCAGTCTTTTGATTCACTAGTACTTCTGATATCTTCAGGAGCTTCTGATGATGGAAATTGATCTTCAAACAAAGTACTTTCAGAAGATGAATAAAATCCAGATTCTCTCTGAAAATCACTTTCATACACACTAGACTTTTGGTCTTTATCTTCTTCATATAGATATATATTTTTGCCATCATCACTGTTTAATTCACTGTCTTCATTTTCAAATGTGTAACTTACTCCAAGAAGACAAAGAAAATCAGATTCCTATAAGAGAAAAACTGATTGACATACATATACTAAAAATCCTTGTTTTTCCTTAAGTCACTTAAAATAGATGACTATGATTTTCCCAAGACCATACAACTAGCTCAACAGCACAACAAAAACTAAAATCAGATCTCCTAATCTCAATCATTTATATCACAACTGACTCAGGGTCAATTATATAAATCTAAATGAAAAATCAAGGCTTTGAGTATATTCTGAAAATAAACTCTTGATGAAAAGGCCTACATGTCCATAAAATCTTGCTTCTTTTAAGAGTGTACTAACCAGACACATGCAGCTGTGTGGTTATGTGAGAGTGGAATTTCACAGCACATGGCCACAGCTCAGACAGCCTAGAGACTCTAAAGCCCGAAGGCCTTGTTAAAAGTTGCACTACAACATTTAGACTTTTTTTATTGAGATATGGTATATAGCCAATTGCGGTAGAGAATCCTCTTTTTCATCTCATAGAACAACTGAATCAGCAAGAAGAAAAATGGTAAAGTTAATATTTTTTTAAATTTTACTTTAAGTAGGCTTCACACCCAATGTGGGGCTTGAACACATGACCTGGAGATCAACCGTTCCATGCTCTACTGACCAAAGTTATTATTTTTTTTCAAAGTTATTATTTTTTAATCTGAAGGTATAAAACAGTGATATGTAGTTCTCTTTGGATATGATCATTATGAAATGAGAATAAAGTTCAGAATTTTTAAAGATTTTACTTATTTATTTGACAGACAGAGATCACAAGTAGGCAGAGAGGCAGGCAGCAGAGAGGCAGGCAGAGAGGGAGAGAGGAGGAAGCAGGCTCCTGGCTGAGCAGAGAGCCCAAGGTGGGGCTCGATCCCAGGTCCCTGAGATCATGACCTGAGCTGAAGGCAGCGGCTTCAAACCACTGAGCCACCCAGATGCCCCAAAGTTCAGAATTTTTAAAAAGTGAACTTCAAAATTGAAATTTTACAATGTTTTAGGCACTGCAGTATAATACATGATTGAGAACAGATTCTGGAGCCAACCATTTGGGTTTAAATCCTGACCCTGATATTCACCTCTGTGAACTTGGGTGAATTATATGATATTTTTATGTCTCATTCTCCTCATCTATAAAATGAGGATAATGACATATGGTATCTTATGTATCTATCTTATATGGGTGTTGTGTTGTGAGGATTAAATGAATGAAGTGCTTAGAATATTTAGTAACTATCTGTAGTAAACACTAGCCTCACCCAGCTCAAGTTACACCATCCCAGATTAGCCAGTAATGTAAGGGTAAAAAGGCCCAACACCTTGCCCTATTCAAGGCAACTCTTGAAAGGCCATCCCAGGTTCAGAGTTCCTTATGGAATCAACTGAAACTTTTGTAGCAATGGCATCACAGTTTAACTTCTCTGTCCAATTCTGCTTTTTCTTTTGATCCCTCACAGGTGTTCTTCCTAAGAGTACTCCCCAGTAAACTTCTTGGGTGCAAAGGTCCCCCTCAGAGTCTATTTCTCAGAGAACTTGACTAAGAATGTAGGGCTTCTGTATGCTTCCTCTGTGCTGTACACTGTGCTAGGTGCTGAAATTCTACAGTAAACAGAAGAAAAAAGTGAATTGTGATAAGTGCTGTGGAGGAAATAAACAGGAATCTGTGATTAAGATGCAGTAATCCCACAAGAATCATCATGGATGGCCTCTCTGAGGCACTGATGTTTACGTGGTGATAGAAAGGATAAGAAGGAACTAGCTAAATGAAGAACCTGGGGAAAGCATTTGAACCAGAAGGAGCAGCCTGTTTGGGTCTCTGGGGTGGGAAAGTGTTTAGCATGTTCTAAGAACAGTCAATAAGCGAGCGTGGCCAGGAGCATAGTGAGGAGAGAGCAGTGTCAGGGTCATTGGGAAGGGGGTGGAGGACAGGAGCAGATCGTGTAGAGCCAGGGTAAGGAGCTGGGGGCTTGATTCTAGGTTCATTGGAAAGCCATTCACAGGCTTTAAACTAAAGGAATGACAGCTGAAGTTTTGTTGGTTTTTTTTGTTTTTGTTTTTTGGGATTTTTTTGTTTGGGTTTTGTTCTTATGAGATCCATTGCTATTTGGAAAATGTATTGGAAGAGGACAAAGGTAGAGTCAAGGAGATCAATACTGCAATATTTTAATCAAGAGATGATGAGGCCTTGGATTAGGGCTATGGAGAGAGTGAAAATGACAAGAAGACAATGTATTCCAGATATATTTTGGAGATAAAACTGACAGGACCAGGGGCGCCTGGGTGGCTCAGCGGGTTAAGCCGCTGCCTTCGGCTCAGGTCATAATCTCAGGGTCCTGGGATCGAGCCCCGCATCGGGCTCTCTGCTCAGTGGGGAGCCTGCTTCTTCCTCTCTCTCTGCCTGCCTCTCTGCCTACTTGTGATCTCTCTCTGTCAAATAAATAAATAAAATCTTTAAAAAAAAAACTGACAGGACCAGTAATTATACATTGAACTGACTATTAATCCCAGAATTTATGCTGAGAAAGAGCCAGATAGTAGACAGTTTGCTTGATTAGGCTGACTCATCTCACATTGACCTTATTTAAGTGTCCTTAACCTGGAATCTGAATTAAATAGGCTAATCAAACTTACATATTAAAAAGTCACATTCTGATACTTTTTCTCATTATCAAGCCCAACATTATCAAGCCCAACACTATCAAGCGCATTTAAAACTCAACAGAAAAAGAAATTGTACAGATATGAGATCTAGAGAGAGTGATGGAAAATAAATTTTGTCCCAGTAGGATAATAATACTAATAATAATATCTAATACTTTTATAGCACTTACTAAGTGCTGTTCTATATGCTTTACATATGTTCATCTTTCCCCAATAAATTTATGAAGTAGCACTCTATTACAATCATCATCCTCATTTTACAGTTTAGAAAATTAAAGTATACAAGGCCACAGTCAGTCTTTGAACTCAGTCCAGACTCTATCCTGCTCTCAACTACTTTACTCTACCTGTCTGTAAATTTTTCAGAAAGTAGTATGCCTGTCATCAACTTTGTCTTACCTCATTTTATTCACATACTCAAACTATTCCTAGATTAAGTTCTCAGACCAACTATTTTATATATTCACTACACAAGATAATTAACCAATGGACACTTACACTACAGAAAGCTATTTTAGCCAAGAAATTATAAATTAAATTAACAACTGAAATGTTATTAATACTCACTTTAGTTGATATCTCAACTTCCTCAGATATGAACACCTCTTCAATCTGTACTGCATCTCTGGGAAAATATCCAAAGTCCTTTCCTTTCTACCAAAATGAAGAATAAAGATTAGCAAGGAGGAGTGGTTGAAGCTATAGTAACATCCTCCTAGGAGGATTTGGTTCCATTCAACTTTTCTGCAGCTACCTTGATAATAGGGATCTCCTTAATCCAGTTCAAGTACATAGAAGATGTCCCCCAAGAGTGAAGGCTTCACCATCCCACTCTCAGTCCATTTCCTATTCACGGCAAAGTTTAAAGGCCATGTTTTGGTCCCTTGATCCAGCACCACTACATCTCAGCGGTGGTTCTTCCAGCTCTGTAGCTGCCGCTATTTAGAACCTGATAGGCTGTGGGTGAACGCTGCAGTGTGGTTTCTTGAACAGCTTCCTGCCCGGACTAAAACACCTAATGCATAGAACTCAGTATGCTTGAAACTTCACCCTGGTTCCACACATTACATGCTGCTTTTGTGTGGAACTATCATTTTCACACACAGAAACCAAGAAAGAACGCTTTCTTTTCCTCTTGTGATACCTTTGGTGACATTTATCTTACAGCTCCATTGGTTGCCTCTAATGTGTTCAGAGACATACACTGGCATGTGTAAGAGACCATAAGCAGTAAGGAATCTTTGGAACTGCAGAAGTCAAATAATTCTGGCCGTTGACAGTCAGGGGTTGAGTCATATAGCTCCCGATGCTAAAAAGCTAGATAGATTCAAACAGAACCTGCTCCTTCTAATAGTGATCACAGAGGCTACACAACAGAAAAATCTGTTGCATGTTCAATATGGAAATGATGTATGCATCAGGTTGGTCACACTTGTTCAGCATAGGAGTAAAATTGCTTATAGCATCTTTTTATTATAAAGCATAATGATACCATCAGAGATACACATATATTTCCAACTGAAAACACTAATCATTAATTTTCCTGTTACATATTTAGAGAGTTTACTCAGGCTTCTAGGAATTTCTTTTTTTTTTTTTTTAATATTTTATTTATTTATTTGACAGAGATCACAAGTAGGCAGAGAGGCAGGCAGAGAGAGAGAGGGAAGCAGGCTCCCTGCTGAGCAGGGAACCCGATGTGGGGCTCGATCCCAGGACCCTGGGATCATGACCTGAGCCGAAAGCAGAGGCCTTAACCCACTGAGCCACCCAGGCGCCCCGAGGAATTTCTGTGTAATAGGACTTTAGGCCAAATAAAAGGCTCTCCCACTTGTTGTTTTTCATGAAAAATTCACACACATACCTTGATTCTCTAGGCTACTCATCTCTCTGAGGATCTCTTCAATAAGAACTCTATCCCTGGGGTGCCTGGGTGGCTCAGTCCATCTGCCTTTGGCTCAGGTCATGATCTCAGGGACCTCAGATCAAGCCCCATGTTGGGCTCCTTGCTCCACAGAGATTCTGTTTCTCCCTCTCCTTCTGTACCACCACCCTCACCCTGCCCATGCTCTCTCTCTCAAATAAAGAAATCTTAAATTAAAAAAAAAAAAAGTCCTTTATGTGCTCAGAAAGACATGTCTTTTAATCTGATTAACTAAAACTTTCCGGTCTCTCTTAAACTTAGCCATTGGCAGCACCATGAGATCACTAGTGTTGCCTAGATATCCCATAATCTCCACCAGCACCTCTAAATTTTATTCACCAAGTAAATATTAAACTTAACTTCAAAAACTCTGCATGCTATGTAAAAATAATTTCAAGGCACTCTTAGTTCTCTATCCCAACCAGAATGCCTTCCCAAAATACTACTTTTGTATAAATCTTGGAACCAAGACTGAACATGACCATTTTTGTTTGTTTAAATATGTGAAGAGTGGGGTGCATGGGTGGCTCAGTTGGTTAAGCATCTGACTCTTGATTTGGGCTCATGTCGTGATCTCAGGGTCCTGAGATAGAGCCCCATGTACGGCTCCGCACCCATCAGGGGAGTCTTCTTGAGGTTCTTTCCCTCTGCCCCTCCCCCAAATCATGCACATGCACTCGCTCTCTCTCCCAAATAAATAGATATTTTTTTAGAAAAACATGTTAAGGGTTTTAAATATATATTACATGTATACTATATATGTAAAGTGCTTTAAAATGTATTAAAGTTCCTTTAGAAGTGAAAAGCAGGTATTCTGTACAAGCTAGTCATTTATTCTACATTCAGTTTTTAAAACTAGATACTTACACTTCCTGCCCACAAATCTTCCCTTTCTCCTGCAAGTTTAACATAAACAGATATCTCTTCTCCCTTAGTGAAGTTCAGGTATCGGCAGTCAGGTCCTCTGTAATCTCTCATGGCTAAGACTCTGCTTATTAAAGCTATGTAAACATGTGAGAAAAACACACAATTTAAATTAAAGTGATATTTCTCCCCCTCCCATATTGCCCTCCTCCAGTCTATCCTATGTATTTCCAAATGCTAATTTCTTCATATCATTTATCACCTCAAAAACCTACAAAGACTTCCCACTGCACACAGAATCAATTCTAAGCTCTTTGGCTTGGTATCTAAGGTTATCCATAACCTGATCCTCTTCCTTATTTAAAATGACTTCCTTTTATTCCTTTATAGTCAAGTTCATCTATCCATTGTCCCTGGAATATGTCATATCATTCTTATTAGAAAGGAAAGGTAAAGATAATTTGTTTTCTTCCTAGTACCTACTACAGTAGTCCCCCTTATCTGTGGGAGATATGATTCAAGACACCTAGTGGTTATCTGAAACCACAGATAGTACCTGACCCTGTATATACTATGTTTTTTCCTATGTATACATACATATAATAAAGTTTAATTTCTAAATTAGGCCCAGTAAGAGATTAACAACAATAATAGTAAAATTGAATTGTAACAATATACTATAATAAAAGTTATGTAACCAATCTTTCTCAAAATGTACTTACTCTTCTCAAAATGATGTGGGATAAAATGCCTCCCTAATGAGATGAAGTGAGGAACATGGGGTAAGCACTATGACATAGAGTTGGGCTACTAATCTTCTGGCTGCACATCAGAAGGATCATCTGCCTTTGGACCATGGTTGACCTCAGTTAACTAGAACCATGGAAAGTGACCCATGGATAAAGGGGACTTCTGTATATTCCAGGCATTATGATAACTCTTTCCTATCTTTATTTTATTAAAACAGACCAATAAGGTCAATAATCTTCTATCAATCCAACAAATGAGCCTTTAAATAAGTCACACACCTTATAAATGGTGGAGCCAGATTTGCACTGAGATTGTTATTTTCACTGCAATATGCCTTCCATATTCTGAGATTTTTCTTTCTGTTCTTTCCTAAGCCTAGAAACCCTTCAGTCTCTCTTTGTGATCAACTCATATCCTACTTCTTCTATGAGACATTCCAAACTGGTCCAGCCTGTTCTGTCCCTTTTCTGAACTTCAATATTACCTATTATCCTTAAGTTGTATTGCTATTTACTTTTTCATGTTGATCTAATTCCTGGAGGTCAAGAAACTTATCTGACATTTCATTTTATTTCTCTTAGATACACACTCTGACCCCTCCAGACTCAGCACATAATAGACCTTCAATAACTATAATCATAACTACATATACTAGATTTAGCCCTTTAATACATAAAGTAATATACATACCATATTACCTATTATAATTATACTAACATATGTAAAACATTTTGATTAAGTCATATGATTAAAGTTAAAATAACAATATAAATCACTATAAATTTGAATGTTCCCTTTCCATGTTTCATGTCTGGTCCTAAGGAAATTAAAATGAGGTTATAAAGAGGGAAAGAAAGATTATTACTATTATAAAACATCATCTAGTAAATCTCTGCGTATCAAATTATATATCCAAATGATGAAGGAAAATGTTTACTCATAAAAAATTTACTTATAAATTATTACTTTTCTACTAATAATGTTTTGCATTTTTAATTTACATGTTGCAAATCAGAAATCATTCTCACATACTAAAGAGGTAGAACATATTTAAAACAATTGTAATATATTGTGATACTATTCATCTTGTACCCTAATGCTAATAACAGAAAATAACTTCTTAAGCAATAAAATGAAAATTAGTTTTTCTTTGTAGAAGATAGGAGAAAGCTAATATTCAAGGATGTAAATAAAATTATGTACTCCTAACACTGATTTCATTATTTTTACATGATAAATGAACACAGAAATGATTAATGTTTGATAAAGCTTAGATAATAAATCATGGTGATACAAAATAAATATATTTTTAGAAAACTCAAGAGAATCAGAAAGTTCTGATTGTGAAATAGAAACTAAAAAATATAAGAGCTTCATAAATAAAGAACTATCAAATGGCTTGAAATCTTTTTAATACAAATCAATACAAATCAATTTAGCTATCTTCAAAAATAGTAAAAGCACTGATTTGTTTTTGAGGCCCGGATTAATATCTTATTAATTTCTCTTATATTTATATATCAGGCTGATCTTTGCCCCTTGATACACTTACATTAAAAATTATTATGAAATGCTTTGCTTCAAACATTTTTTATAGGGAAGTATATTTTATAATTGCAAATATTGCTCAATGATATTAATGCTCACTTCCTCCATACATGTCCACAATAACATATTATGTCATTTCAGAACCTTAGTTTAAGAGGAAAAGAAGGAAAAAAAAGAAAAGCAAACTTACTTTCACATTCCAAGTCACCACATTTTTTTAAATCTGCCAGCAGTTTTGTGCCCTCAAGACACTTTGTCAGAGAAATTACCAAAAGGAGAGTTCTGTGAACTCCAAGCTCCGCCATGCTAAAACAAGCAGGAATCCCAAACAAGGTTTAAGCCAATTGTTTAGCCCGTAACTATACCAGCCAAAACAAGAGAAACCCCACTCTGTCTACTAAATTTAAAAGAAAAAGGTTTTTCTAAATCCCTTGATAATTACATTTTTCAACTGGCATTTAGGCTTAACTTGAGGGACAAACGCTCTCTATCAGCAATCTGCAGTGTCAGGTATCCAGATAATACATAAGGGTTTAATAATTAACAGAGATTTTTAGTTGGACTCAGGGCTTATAAAGGTGACCCATGTAAAGCTGTCTCACTTAAAGGCAACTTGCTTTCCACAGAACGGTTCTTAAACAGGCCTCCATAAAAAGGGAGCTCATCTCTTTATATTAAAGTCTTAGGTAGGTCAGTCAATAAATACAAACTGAGTATTTCCTGCATACGAATACCAATATCAATGGAGAAAGTATATCGTTAGATGTAGAAGCAGTAATAATTTATACTAAAAGCATGACTTTGAAATATGATGAAAGTTGTTTTTTAAAAATCCCACTTTCAGGGGCGCCTGGGTGGCTCAGTGGGTTAAAGCCTCTGCCTTCGGCTCAGGTCACGATCCCAGGGTCCTGGAATCGAGCCCTGCATTGGGCTCTCTGCTCAGAAGGGAGCCTGCTTCCTCCTCTTGCTCTCTGCCTGCTTGTGATCTCTGTCTGTCAAATAAATAAATAAAATCTTAAAAAAAAGAAATAAAAATAAAATAAAAATCCCACTTTCATATTTTAAAAACTCTATGAAATTGAAACTTGTATTTAGTTAAGGATAATAGTTTAGGGTGCCTGAGTGGCTCAGTCGGTTAAGCGTCTGCCTTCTGCTCAGGTCATGATCCCAAGGTCCTGAGATTGAGCCCCACTTCAGGCTCCCTGAACAGTGGGGAGCCTGCTTCTCTGTCTCCCTGCTTGTGCCCTCTCTCTCTCCCCTTCACCATCAAATAAATAAACAGATTTAAAAAAAAAAGATTAATAGTTTAAATGTGGTAAGCATGTTCCAGGGTATTAAACAATTATGCGATTTAACTCTTACATCAACTGTATAAGGTAGGTAGTGTTATCATCCCCTATTTTGCATGCGAGGAAACTGAGGTACTATTAAGCTAGCTAGATATTATCTAATGTTATTGCTGCTTAAGAGAGATCAAAGCCCTATATTGGGACTCTCGGCATTAAACACTTGATCTTTGTAGATTTGGGAAAGCACAATTGTCCTATTTCAACTTTGAGAGAGTATTTTTCTAACGCCTTGTTTGCTGTACCTCTTCCCTATATTTGGCCATGCCACAGTGTGCAAGGCTTGCGGAATACAGCAGTTGTATGACACCGCACTCCCCCTAGTGCCTGACAGATACAAAGCAAATATCCCGCACCTGAGCAAGTTAAAGTGAAGGACTTCTACTTTCAGGATCCTAACAACAACAACAAAACAGTGTGTTTGTTTGTTTGTTAGTTTTCCAAAAACAATAGTAAGAAGCCCCCTCTCTCAGATTAAAGATTTTTACATCTTTAGAAAAAATCTGATAGAGCATGAATTTGAGGATCATTTGGCTGGCAATCAGAACACTGTATAGTTGTTCACATGCACACGCAAAAAACTGTAGTTTCTTGGGGCTCCTAGGTGGCTCAGTCAGTTAAGCATCTGCCTTCAGCTTGGGTCATGATCCCAGGGTCCTGGGATGGAGCCCCATGTGGGGCTCCCTGCTCTGCTGGGAGCCTGCTTCTACCTCTCCTTCTGCCTCTCCCCCTGCCTCTCCCCACTGCTTGTGCTCTCTCTCTCAAATAAATAACTGAAATCTTAAAAAAAAAAAAAAAGATTAGTTTCTTGAACACTTTTAAAAGTCTATAAACTATGTTGTCAAAGACATTTAAAGTATTAACTCTTCAGCTTCAAAATTTGGTGCAAAATTATTTACATAACTTATAATATCAAGATATTTAATAATTAACTTCTTTTTTCCTTTTTGCATTCAATATTAAAGACATTACAATTAAATTCTGAACTAATTAATTTTTTTTAAAGATTTCTTTTTTTAAGCAATCTCTACACCCAACATGGGGCTCAAATTCACAACCCCAGATCAAGACTCGCATGCTCTACCAACTGAGCCAGCCAGGTGCCCCAATTTTGTTTTAAGTTAAGAAACCAGCTAAATTTAAATTTGTTTATTGATTGGCCTCTTTGTTTATTGATTGGAAATTTGGGTCAAGAAAAACAGGAGAGGGCACCGGGTGGCTCATTTGATTAAGTGTCTGCCTTTGGCTCAGGTCATGATCCTCGGGTCCTGGAATGGAGTTCCACATCAGGCTATATGTTCAGCAGGGAGCTTGCTTCTCCCTCTGCCCCTTCCCCCCTGCTTGCTTTCTCTCTCTCTCTCTCTCATAAAAATAAATAAAATCTAAATTAAAGAAAAACAGGAGAAAAATTTTTGCCTAAGATACCAGCCCGGAGATTTTCTTCTACTAGAAATGTTCCCACTTTCTTTTTACTTAATGCACTCAGATTATCTCACTTTATTTTCAGATCATCACTTAACTATAATTTAACAAGATATCTGAAATGTGGTAGCATAATGTTAGCCTTCTCTAAAAGACCCAGATGAAGAGCTGGTACATGAAAGGGATAGGAACATTTGGTTTAAAGAAACCAATTTCACTATAAAGGCAGTCCTATTAAGCTAGCTAGATACTATCTAATTGCTGATGTATTTTTCAGGTCAAGTGTTGTGTCAATATTAAAATACACTGCTGTGGAGGAAGATTTCATAGTAACACTCAGTCAGGAATACTGATTTGGAAGAACTATGGCATTCTTTAGATCCCATATAGGAAGTAAGAGTACTTACTGCATAAAGCTAAAGAATGGATCATCAAAGACATACATGTTCAGTATCTTAGAGATAATATCACAGAGCAACCTTTTCCATGACAATATGAAGACATAATCGTGAATGCTGTACTTCTACTGCTTGATTGTGTTATTTCTGATACTATATAGTAGCGTCTTGTCTCTTAGTATGTCAGATTTCCTAAAGTGGGAACATATTTCTTTCAACTAGCTGCCTGTTACTCTGGAAATTTATAAGACAGAGAAATTTGATCAGAAGTACATGGGATAAGCTGAACTAATTAAGCCAGGAAGGTTTTTACTAGGCAGGGGTACTAGAACAAAGCCTTTGAAAACAATTCCAATGGTAGACAGTGAGAGATAAAGCCCAAGAAAGATTAAGATTCAAACTGTTGTGGAAGACATAGAGATGGCCCCCCATATTCCCTCTTCAAGGTAAGACCTTCTGCTCAGCTGCAGGGAGTACAGGTAGCAGGTAGCCTCTGGCAGACACCCCTTCCTGTGTGATCTAGTGGATAAATAACAAGGGAGTACAAAGGTGGGGTCATTTGAGCCTTATGTGGGACACTGACAGGCATTCCTCACTCCAAAGCTCCCTCTTGGGAAGTTTGTAGAGCCTGCACTGTGGTTTGACTTTGTCCTTAATCCTGCCTTCTCCCCCTTCCTTTCACAAGTGGTGATCCTTTGAGCCCCAAATTTTCTCATCATCTACTTCTAGAGTACCCAGCCTCAGACACTAGTGATCCAAAGACACAAAACAGGGAGATGGCAAAACATACATTTGGGGCCATGATTCGGGCTTGTCACTCCATGGTTCATTGTACCTTTGTTGCTTTTGAGTTGCTGAAGGCCGTGTGTTTTTTTTTGTTTTGTTTTGTTTTGTTTTTTTTAAGATTTTATTTATTTGAGAGAGAATGAGTGAGAGAGAGCATGAGAGAGGAGAAGGTCAGAGGGAGAAGCAGACTCCCCAAGGAGCTGGGAGCCCGATGTGGGACTCGATCCTGGAAGTCCGGGATCATGACCTGAGCCGAAGGCAGTTGCTCAACCAACTGAGCCACCTAGGCGCCCGAAGGCCATGTTTTAATTCTGTCCGCTTTTTCTTATTCTGCCTGCTTTAGAGTCCTAACAGAAAAGAGATGAGTGTTCCATTTTGAGGGATGGCACTACTCTGTGCTTGAGGAAATGTTCTGGAAGGACTATTTACCACGTGTGGAGAGGATTCAGGGAAACCAACAATAGATGTAACATCCCCAGGCATGAAAGAACAAGGAGCACTACCTGGAGAGAACTATAGGCAAGGCCTGCCCAACAGGAACTCAGTTAGAAAAACCTCACTCTCCAACTTTCTGAACTCCCAATGGTAACTTCCATTGACCAAACCCAGCCAGATGCCAGAGAATAAGGGAACCCCTTTGGAGCAGTGGACTGAGGAATGGATAGGGAGGAGCAAAAAGAGAATATGCCGCACATGGTCATTATTCCTTTACTATGTGTTTTTGAGTAATAGTATACAACATTTTCAACATCCAAGATGATAAGTGTGAGATATTTGCTGATCAGGGAATTGAACTGATTAGTCTCATCTATGCATAGGAAAGGAATCTAGTATTTGTTGAGCACCAATTTTGTACCAGTGAGCTTAATATTTCACATACAAATCTCATCCTTTAGAGTGGATATTATTTTTTTTTTAAAGATTTTATTTATTTATTTGACAGAGAGAGATCACAGTAGACAGAGGCAGGCAGAGAGAGAGAGAGAGGGAAGCAGGCTCCCTGCTGAGCAGAGAGCCCGATGCGGGACTCGATCCCAGGACCCTGGGATCATGACCTGAGCCGAAGGCAGTGGCTTAACCCACTGAGCCACCCAGGCGCCCCTAGAGTGGATATTATTTATTGAATGCCCAGATGTATCAGACACTCTTCTAGAGACGGGAGATATACAAGTGAACAGGACAAAGTCCTTGATCTCTTGAACCTTGCATGCTAATGAAGGAAGACAGACAAGAACAAGCAAACAAATGAGCAAGATAACTGCAGGTAGTGATAAGTAATTATGGAGAAAAGTATCTACTTAGATAAAGTTGTCAGGAAAGTCATCTCTGGAGAGTGACATTTTACTTAAGGTAGGGGAATAGGAAAGCAGAACATTCTGTACAGAGGGAAGAATTAGGGAGGAGGTCGTACTTCATTGTCTGAAGCTTGATTACCAAAGATTTAAGGGAAAAAAATGAAGGAGGCATATCGGATGCATTCCATTATGTAAGAGACAAGTCTTTAAGGTGGAAAATAAATTGGCAATACAATAAAAAAAACAGAAAGGCAGGGGCGTCTGGGTGGCTCTGTGGTTAAGTGTCTGCCTTTGGCTCAGGTCATGATTCCAGTGCCCTGGGACCGAGCCCACATTGGGCTCCCTGCTCTGTGGGGAGCCTGCTTCTCCCTCTCCCACTTCCTCTGCTTGTGTTCCCTCTCTCACTGTGTCTCTCTCTGTCAAATAAATAAATAAAAATCTTAAAAAAAAAAAGACAACAAAAAGGCTGGTGAAGAGCAATAGGAGATGAGGTAGGAGACAGAGAGGTCCAATCATGCAGGGACTTTGGGCTGTGGAAATAAGTATAAGTTTTATCCTAAGTGCAATGGGAAGCCATAGGAGGTTTTAAGAAAGAGAATAACATTATTTGTGTTTTTATTGTATAATAATCATTATAATTTATAATAATTTATAATCACTTTTTTCCTTTGCTAACTTCTACTTATTCTTCTAGTATCTTAGGCTAAATCACTTAATAAATAAATTGATGACTCAATAACTTTTTATTGAATGAACGAAAAATACATTCATGAATGAATCAATGAGTTGATTTACTTTCAAGAGCAAGATTCTTTATGCCTCGTGACTAAATGAAATTTTATCTTCAACTGTGCTGCTCAATTACTCTCTTTCTCTCATTTCAAAAAGAAAGTCAGGTAATCCTTTTGATTACATTTTCTTTTAAAAATTTGACAAAAGGAATTGGATCTCATATATATCTTTGTCATTGCATAGGTATTAGTAGCAGCAGTGTTAATATTCAGCAAGCAGTTTTAGAAAACCTTTGGATTCCCAAACATTGTAGGTAATGCTTGACAGGTTGCTATATAAATAAGTGAATGAGTAATAGTACAGACATATTTAGTATTCTGATTAATTTCTAGTCATCAATAGCTTAATGTCTTTTAAGAACGAATATGGGTCAATTTTACATACTCTTATGCCATTCCTTCCAAAATCATCCACTTTCACTGTCTGCTGCCATCCTGTCCCCATTTATGTCCCTTTCCTTCTTGCCTCTTTTGGTGCCCATGTCCCTAAGTACTTCATGTCCCCAAGCTTCTTTAAGAAAAAAATTAACTCACAAAAATATCAGTAACTTAATGTTTACACCTCCCCCAGATACTAAATTTTTAGAAGAGAATATAGAATACAATTTCTGCATGAAAATGAATAGATAATTTCTTTTTGTTTATTTATTTTATCTACTTCTTTAAAAGATGTGTAGAATAATGGATCTACTACTATCATTCTCCTTGTTTTATTTTGTTCTCTTCTCTCTCTTCCAGGTTCTCTGGGACATAGGAAAAAATGCCCTCTGTCAATGGACTCATGCTAGGATCCGGCAAAATACTTAGCTTCTTGGAGCTTCAAAGTCTTTGCTCATAAAATGAGAGACTTGTGCTTAAGGACCTCCTCCACAAGTCCTTCCAGCTCACATATCACATCATTCTCTGAAACATCACTGATGACTGCAATCAGAACATCAAATTGGACCTGGTGAAACTTCTGTTAATGAGCCCACACTGGATTTCTAAAACTTGATGGCCACAGATTGAAAACAAATAAATAAAGAGGGTGTAGGGATGCATCCCACTATGTTGGATAGAAGGGATTGGGATATGAAAATACCATTAAATAGTAATATAAAATAAAATGTGCATTCATTCTTTTCTTTAGTGATAGCTTTTGAGTGTCTACAATGTACTAGATACTGTATGAGGCATGTGGAACACATGAAGGAATAAAGCAGATAGACAATGTCCTTGCCTCCATGTGTAAGGGCCTGCCCCTCCCAGAGGAACTGGCTTGTGGACCCTGGATGTAGGGGCGGGGCAGGCCGGGTGGAGATGTCCAATCGGTGGAGCACGCGTATATCCACTTGGGTGAATTGGGATTCCATTAGCCGCCTGTGTAGGAGCGGGGCTCAACCACCCCCATAAAGGTTGGTCTGCGAGGCTGGTGGGAAGAGAAGAAGGAGAGCTGTCAGAGGAAGAAGAAGGAAGAAGAAGAAGCAGAAGGAGAAGAGTCGGCGGGAGCAGCAGAGAGAAGAGTCGGCAGGAGCAGAAGAAGGGCTGTAACAGCTCTTGTAAGAGCTATAAGCGCCACCTGCGGTCCCGCTGCCGGCAGTCCGGACGCCAGCGGTTCCGCCACCAGCGGTCCCGCCGCCTGCGGCTCTGAGCCGCCAGCGGTCCCGACGCCTGCGGCCCCGAGCCACCAGCGGCCCCGAGCCGCCTGCGGTCCCACACCGCCCCCCACTCCCCCGCCAGCGGTCCTGATGCCTGCGGCCCTGAACTGCCAGCAGCCCCGAGCCGCCAGTGGCCCCGACGCCAGCGGCGCCATGGGGAACAGCCTAGATGCCAGCAACCTCGCCGCGAACCCTGAGCTGCTGCCTGGCCAGAGCTGTGTCATTCTGGGCAGCGGCTTCATCTGGGAAGATGCCTCCTCTGTGAGCGGCCCTGCAGGAGCACATCGTCAGGAAAGAGGCTTCCTCCAGAGTGGCCTCGCCAGAGCAGCCTTGTCTGGGGAGCGGCCTCGCCAGAGCAGCCTTGTCAGAGTGGCGTCATGGGGAGCAGAGTCTGTGTCATCAGTGTTGTCCTCCTCGTCATCATCGCTGTCGTCATCGCCTCATCGTCATTGGGAGAGGCCTTGTCCTGGGAGCGGCTTCCTCCAGAGTGGCCTCTTCTTGGGAGCGGCTCCAACCGGGGAGACCGGGGAGTGGCCTTGTCGGTGAGCGGCCTCGTCTGGAGCGGTGGCCTCATCTGCGGAGCAGCCTTGTCCGGAGCGGCCTTCTTGGGAGTGGCCTCTTCTTGGGAGCGGCTCCAACTAGGGAGCAGCCTCATCTGAGGAGCAGCCTCCTCCAGAGTGGCCTTCTTGGGAGTGACCTTGTCGGAATCATCATCGTTGTCTTTTCGTAAGAGACAGCCCTGACCGGTCAGTTTGATTTTTGATGCTTGGTGTGAAATAAAGCTTTGTTTGATTTTCACTTTATATCAGTCTCCTTCTTTTGATCACGGACCCTAACACATGGAGTTTATAATCTACAGGAGCCAAGACAAACAAGACAACTCATTTCTAGAATAGAAAAGAGATATTCAGGATTCATGATTAGGGATTGGTGATTAATTTGTTGTGAAGCAAGGGAGAAGGAAATGTCAAGGATGACTCTGTTTCCTAGTTGGACAACTGAGAGGGAATATGGTGGCACCACTAACAGAGACAGGAGCACAGGAGAGGAGCAGGATTGTAAGAGAGGTGGAGGAAGATCATGAGTTTGGTTTAGGACATTTTAAGTAAATGAAAGTAAAGCAATGCAAATTATTTCCAGAAAAAATTAAAATTTGATGGTTTTGAGAAATTTTTCATAAGCCTTTTTTCAAAATGCTTACCTAGGGGTGCCTGGGTGGCTCAGTTAGTTAAGCATCTGCCTTCAGCTCAGGTCATGATCTCAGGGTCCTGGGATCAAGCCCCCCATTGGGCTCCCTGCTCATCCAGGAGTCTGCTTCTCTGTCTCCCTCTGCCCCTCTACCTGCTTGTGCTGTTCTCTACCTCTCTCAAGCAAATAAATACAATCTTTTTAAAAAGGCTTACTTATTTTGAAACAATTTTAAATCTTTTTAAAAAATATTTTATTTATTTATTTGACAGAGATCACAAGTCGGCAGAGAGGTGGGCAGAGAGAGAGGGGGGAAGCAGGCTCCCCACGGAGCAGAGAGCCCAATGCGGGGCTCGATCCCAGGACCCTGAGATCATGACCTGAGCCGAAGGCAGAGGCTTTAACCCACTGAGCCACCCAGGTACCCCAACAATTTTAAATCTTCAGAAAAGTTGTAAATGTAGAATTCCTCTATATCCTTGACCCAGGTCCCCCCAATGTCAACACCTTATATACCCTTATATAAACATAGTACAGTGATCAAACACAAGAAATTAACATTAGTATAGTACATTAACTAAACTACAGATTTTACTATGATATTCCTAGTTCTCTGACTAATGTCCTTTTTCCGTTCAAAAATCAAATCCAGGATACTACATTATATTTAGTTATCATTTCCCCTCAATCTTCTAGGACAATCTGTGACAGTCTCTTACTCTTTCCTTGCTTTTCATATATTGATGCTTTTTAATGTCCCTCAATTTGGATTTATCTAATGCTTCCTCTTGATTAGACTGAAGTTAGTCTGTGGGAAGAATATCAGAGTGGTGTACCCTTATCACACAGCCTATCGGTGGGTATACATGATATCAATATGTCTAATTACTCATACTATTAATTTTGATTACTTGGTTAAGATTTGCCAGGTGTCTCCAGTGTAAAGTAACTGTTTTTCCTTTTCTGTATTCTGTTCATTTGACAGGAGTTGTAAGTACAGCCCACTTTCAAGAGAGGGGAATCTAACTCCATCTCCTGGGGGGATGACTATCAAAGAACTCAACAGTAAGTTGTCCAACAGTAAGAAAACTGGTTCATTATCTATATTTACTTATTTGTTCAACCCTAGCATACATATAAAATAGTTTCAGATTGATAACCCAGACTCTGATAAACAAATTTACCAGTCAGACTTAGATGTTTATGTGTAAGACTTTTTGTCTTTAGCCCTACAGTAGCTAACCAGAACAACTTTTTATAAAGCCATTTAGGTCAGCTCCTTTCCTAACCATCCCCTTCAGTGCAGTTATGTCATTCATTCATTTGTTTTTGGTTTTGTTTTTAAGATTTTATTTATTTGAGAAAGAGAGTGAGCGAGAGAGAGCACAAGTGGGGTGGGGGGTTGGGGAGCAAAGGGAGAGGGAGAAACAGACTCCCCATTGAGCAGAAAGACTGATGTGGGACTTTATCCCCGGACCCTAGGATCATGACCTGAGCTGAAGGCAGAAGCTTAACTGACTAAGCCACCCAGACACCCTATGTCATTCATTTGTAATACAGCTAGATTTATGTCATAGCCTACATTCCATCTTGGGTTCCCTTGCCATTCAAGCTGATTTTTTTTTAAGGATTTTATTTATTTGTGAGGCGGGGTGAAAGGGAGAACGAGTTGGGGGGAAAGGGTAGAGGGAGAGGGAAAAGAAGACTGTCCACTAAATGGGGACTCTGGGATCATGACCTGAGCCTAAGGGAGCCGCTTAACCAACTGAGCCACCCAGGCACCCTCAAGTTGATTTTTTAAAAATTTGCACACAGTAAAATCAACTCTTGGTAGCATAGACTTCATTAACTCTATGTAGCATAGAGTTCCTTTTGACAAATGCATAGTTGTGTACCCACTATCACTGTACCATACAGAACAGTTCAAAGTCATTTCAAGTTAACATTTAAGCCAAAAACTTATTTTATCAGAATTATGTGGAGAATTCTTAATTTTGCCAATTCCATTCATGAAGCTTATTAATTCTTTTTTTTATTAACATATAATGTATTATTTGCTTCAGGGATACAGGTCTGTGAATCATCAGTCTTACACAATTCACAGCACTCACCATAGCACATACCCTCCCCAATGTCCATAACCCCTAATTCTTAAGCAGAATAGAAAGATACTTGACATTTAAGATTACTGAAAGCAAAATAAATATATCTTTTGACTGTTGGAAGACAAAATTCCAATAAAGGTTACCTTTGAGTCTTTCTACCAGTTCAAAGTTGAAGGTGCTTAAATGAATAAATATATCTTTTGTGACTTTTTTCATTAGGTAAATCACAAGGATTAGATAAATCACACAAATATGATACTAAGTGTACAAAAAGAAATGCAAAATAAAAATCAATTATAACACTCATCAAATTTAATTAAAATACATTTGGAGGAGCACCTCGGTGTCTCAGTCATTAAGCAGCTGCCTTCAGTTCAGGTCACGATTCCAGGGTCCTGGGATTGAGCTCCGCATCAGGCTCCCTACTTGGCGGGAAGCCTGCTTCTCCCTCTGCCCACTCCCCTTGCTTGTATTTCCTCTCTCACTGTCTCTCTCTCTGTCCAATAAATAAATAAAATCTTTCAAAAAATTATAAACATACATTTGGAAATATAATAACTAGTTTTTAAAATGTTGTTTCTCGGGGCGCCTGGGTGGCTCAGTGGGTTAAAGCCTCTGCCTTCGGCTCAGGTCATGATTCCAGGATCCTGGGATCGAGCCCCGCATCGGGCTCTCTGCTCAGCAGAGAGCCTGCTTCCTCCTCCTCTCTCTCTCTCTCTATCTCTGCTTCTCTGCCTATTTGTGATCTCTGTCTGTCAAAATAAATCAATAAAATCTTTAAAAAAAATAAAAATAAAATGTTGTTTCTCAAATAAATAATTTTCATGACCCATTCTTATGCCAATACACTGACAGGCAATTTTGTCTCCTTTTATATAACTGTCCTCCAAATAAGCTTTATTCCTAATGAAGTGGTGGTGGAAATGGCAATGAAAAAGGAAGAGAGAAATAACTGGAAGGGTAGGAAGGGCTTAGGTAAGGGCTGATTGAGGTGAGGTAGGTGCCCTGGGCTGTGAATACTGGCCTCTCCTCCATAGGCAGCTTTCAGAGCAGAAAGGATTAAGAGAGAATGGACCCAGCAGGCTTGTCCTAGTTCAAGCACACATGTTTTTTCTTCTCCTCAGCCTGTCTCTATGGGATAACACTCAATGATTTACCACACACTAGCCTACTATTTAGTTTAAAAAACAACAAAAGTATACCATCTGACTAACCTCAGGAAAATGCATATGATACCATTTTAATTGAGCAAACTCTATAAACAATGTACAGTTAATGATGAAGACATTAATCATTTGAGAGGATGTTTTCCAAGGCTTTGTACACAAACCAGAATTGATCCACTAAATTCATTCTAATTATACTACTAAATATACCCAGCCTTTTAGCCGCAGGAGTAACTATGACTTGAGCTCACCATAGCTTCATAGAAGGCAATCCAATAACAAAGGTCCCAAACATTTTGTATTATTACCACCTTAGGAGATTATTTTACATTTCCTCAGGACACAATATTTTTAAACACTACCATTTATGATGTATATGAGTCTACAGTTTTCATTAAAGCAAGATTTCACACAACAACCATCTTAAGTATACATTTTCTCCACCAAAAAATATTTGACTTGACATCATATCAGTAAGATTTTTACTGACTCACAAAGTTGTTGTGGGGCAAGGTTGCTAGTTGAGACCCCAAAAAATGTGGCATGATGTCATCCCAGCCAGTGAGTCTAAGCTGACAACTCATGATTTTTTTCCTGGGTCATGTGGGATATTATGTTTTGTTTATTTGTCTCCCACAATATGATGATAGATGTTGGGAATTTTTCTTCACAAGCCATACTATTTTGGAAGCTTCTGAAAATATCTGAATATTGTTAGTGTTATGGTCAGTTTAGGAATGACAAATTCCCTTCCTAGTTATAAATTTTTCTCAAAGACTTATTTATTTATTTTAGAGAGAAAGAGCAGGAGAGGGTATAGTATGGGGGAAGGGCAGAGGGAGAGAAAGAGAATCCTAGCAGACTGCTCAGAGATCATGACCTGAGCCAAAATCAAGAGTCCAACACTTAACCTAATCAACTGAGCCACTCAGGTGCCCCTCTAGTTATAAATTTTTAAAGCATGTTAATCATGTCATTGCTCACTTCAACACTGCAGATCTTGATATCACTCAAGGAAATTCTAAAAATGGTCTCCACTACTGTATTAACTTTACTGTTCTCGATAATTTTTTTTAAAAGATTTTATTTATTTATTTGACAGAGAGAGGGGCAGTGAGAGAGGGAACACAAGCAGGGGAAGTGGGAGAGGAAGAAGCAGGCTTCCCACTGAGCAGGAGCCCAGTGCGGGGCTCTATCCCAGGGTCCTGGGATCATGACCAGAGCCGAAGGCAGACGCTTAACAACTGAGCCACCCAGGTACCCCTCAATAATTTTTTCTTTCTCTTCTTTTTATTTGTTTGTTTCTTTCTTTTTTTTTTTTAAACACAAATTACCCTCTGGACTAAGCAGTATTCTCTAACCGAAGGGACATCAGGTATCAACTTAGTTAACCTCATTAACAATGAGAATAAGTGAGTAATTAATATTTGGATTTGGAACATATTATGAGATCCTGGAAGATAATTGCCAATACTTTTTAAGTGGCATGTTTCTTGGGGCACCTGGGTGGTTCAGTCAGTTGAGCAGGGTCATGGGATCCAGACCTACCCCATGCTGGGTGCTCAGTGGGGAGTCTGCTTGAAGACTCTCTCCCTCTACCCCTCCCGCATTCTTTCTCTCTCACTCTCTCTCAAAAATAAATAAATCTTTTTTTAAAAACAGAATGTTTCTTAAACTTATATTAACATGAATTTATATTTCTCAGCACATATGTAAACCAAAGGCAAAAAAGAACCATCTTGGTAGTAATCTTAGGGGCAAGAGAAATTTGGTTGGGATTTAAGTTTCCTGCAAATAACCACAGAAGTAAAAATTCACATTACAACCACTGTATACTATGACTAAGCCTGACTCTGTTATAATAAACTTCTTTTTTTCTCCAAGATTTTTATTCATTTATTTGAGAGAAAGAGTGTGCACAGAGGTAGAGGGAGAGAGAGAAGCAGAGAAGCTCCATGCTGAGCCAAGAGCAAGACCAGGAGCTTGATTCCAGATCCCAGGACGCTGGGATCATGACATGAGCTGAAATTAGACAAAATCGCTGAGCAAGGGGGGAGGAGTCAAGATGGCGGAGAAGTAGCAGACTGAGACTACTTCAGGTAGCGGGAGATCAGCTAGATAGCTTATCTAAAGATTGCAAACACCTACAAATCCAACGGGAGATCGAAGAGAAGAAGAACAGCAACTCTAGAAACAGAAAATCAACCACTTTCTGAAAGGTAGGACTGGCGGAGAAGTGAATCCAAAGCGACGGGAAGATAGACCGCGGGGGGAGGGGCCGGCTCCCGGCAAGCGGCGGAGCAACGGAGCACAAAATCGGGACTTTTAAAAGTCTGTTCCGCTGAGGGACATCGCTCCAGAGGCTTAACCGGGGTGAAGCCCACGCAGGGTCAGCGTGGCCTCAGGTCCCGCAGGGTCACAGAAGGATTGGGGGTGTCTGAGTGTCGCAGAGCTTACAGGTATTAGAACAGGGAAGCCGGCTACAGAGACAGAGCCGAGGAGTAAGCTCTAAGCTCGGGGTTACCTTGAACCGGTTGCAGGCTCGGTCAGCTCGGAGCGCGGCCGGAGGCAGGGTGACGGGAGTAAATCGGCGCTGTTCTCTGAGGGCGCACTGAGGAGTGGGGCCCCGGGCTCTTGGCTCCTCCGGGCCGGAGACCGGGAGGCCGCCATTTTCATTCCCGCCCTCCGGAACTCTACGGAAAGCGCTCAGGGAACAAAAGCTCCCGAAAGCAAACCCGAGCGGATTACTCAGCCCGGCCTCTGGTAAGGGCGGTGCAACTCCGCCTGGGGCAAAGACACTTGAGAATCACTACAACAGGCCCCTCCCCCAGAAGATCAACAAGAAGCCCAGCCAGGACCAGGTTCACCTACCAAGGAGTGCAGTTTCAATACCAAGGAGAGCAGCGGAATTCCAGAGGAGGAGAAAGCAAAGCACGGAACTCATGGCTTTCTCCCCATGATTCTTTAGCCTTGCAGTTAATTTAATTTTTTTTCTTTTTCTTTTTTTTTTCAATTTATTTTTCTTCTTCTGCTAAATTTTTTTAACTTTTACCCTTTTCTTTTCTAACGTTTTTTAACTAGTTTATCTAATATATATATATATTTTTTTTTCCTTTTTATATTTTTTTTCTTTATTGGTTGTCTTTTTTTAATTGTTTCTTTTTTTTTTTTCTTTTCTCTCTCTCTCTCTCTTTTTTTTTTCCTTCTTTCTGAACCTCTTTTTATCCCCTTTCTCCCCCTCATGATTTGGGATCTCTTCTGATTTGGCTAAAGCATATTTTCCTGGGGTTGTTGCCACCCTTTTAGTATTTTACTTGCTCCTTCATCTGCTCTTATCTAGACAAAATGACAAGGCGGAAAAATTCACCACAAAAAAAAAGAACAAGAGGCAGTACCAAAGGCTAGGGACCTAATCAATACAGACATTGGTAATATGTCAGATCTAGAGTTTAGAATGACGATTCTCAAGGTTCTAGCCGGGCTTGAAAAAGGAATGGAAGATATTAGAGAAACCCTCTCAGGAGATATAAAAGCCCTTTCTGGAGAAATAAAAGAACTAAAATCTAACCAAGTTGAAATCAAAAAAGCTATTAATGAGGTGCAATCAAAAATGGAGGCTCTCACTGCTAGGATAAATGAGGCAGAAGAAAGAATTAGCGATATAGAAGACCAAATGACAGAGAATAAAGAAGCTGAGCAAAAGAGGGACAAACAGCTACTGGACCATGAGGGGAGAATTCGAGAGATAAGTGACACCATAAGACGAAACAACATTAGAATCATTGGGATTCCAGAAGAAGAGGAAACAGAGAGGGGAGCAGAAGGTATATTGGAGAGAATTATTGGAGAGAATTTCCCCAATATGGCAAAGGGAACAAGCATCAAAATCCAGGAGATTCAGAGAACCCCCTTCAAAATCAATAAGAATAGGTCCACACCCCGTCACCTAATAGTAAAATTTACAAGTCTTAGTGACAAAGAGAAGATCCTGAAAGCAGCCCGGGAAAAGAAGTCTGTAACGTACAATGGTAAAAATATTAGATTGGCAGCAGACTTATCCACAGAGACCTGGCAGGCCAGAAAGAGCTGGCATGATATATTCAGAGCACTAAACGAGAAAAACATGCAGCCAAGAATACTATATCCAGCTAGGCTATCATTGAAAATAGAAGGAGAGATTAAAAGCTTCCAGGACAAACAAAAACTGAAAGAATTTGCAAGTACCAAACCAGCTCTACAGGAAATATTGAAAGGGGTCCTCTAAGCAAAGAGAGACCCTAAAAGTAGTAGATCAGAAAGGAACAGACACAATATACAATAACAGTCACCTTACAGGCAATACAATGGCACTAAATTCATATCTCTCAATACTTACCCTGAATGTTAATGGGCTAAATGCCCCAATCAAAAGACACAGGGTATCAGAATGGATAAAAAAACAAAACCCATCTATATGTTGCCTACAAGAAACTCATCTTAAACATGAAGACACCTCCAGATTTAAAGTGAGGGGGTGGAAAAGAATTTACCATGCTAATGGACATCAGAAGAAAGCAGGAGTGGCAATCCTTATATCAGATCAATTAGATTTTAAGCCAAAGACTATAATAAGAGATGAGGAAGGACACTATATCATACTCAAAGGAACTGTCCAACAAGAAGATCTAACAATTTTAAATATCTATGCCCCTAACATGGGAGCAGCCAACTATATAAACCAATTAATAACAAAATTAAAGAAATACATCGACAATAATACAATAATCGTAGGGGACTTTAACACTCCCCTCACTGAAATGGACAGATCATCCAAGCAAAAGATCAACAAGGAAATCAAGGCCTTAAATGACACACTGGACCAGATGGACATCACAGATATATTCAGAACATTTCATCCCAAAGCAACAGAATACACATTCTTCTCTAGTGCACATGGAACATTCTCCAGAATAGATCATATTCTCGGTCCTAAATCAGGTCTCAACCGTTATCAAAAGATTGGAATCATTCCCTGCATATTTTCAGACCACAATGCTCTAAAGCTAGAACTCAATCACAAGAGGAAATTTGGAAAGAACCCAATTACATGGAGACTAAACAGCATCCTTCTAAAGAATGAATGGGTCAACCAGGAAATTAAAGAAGAGTTGAAAAAATTCATGGAAACAAATGATAATGAAAACACAACGGTTCAAAATCTGTGGGACACAACAAAGGCAGTCCTGAGAGGAAAATATATAGCGGTACAAGCCTTTCTCAAGAAACAAGAAAGGTCTCAGGTACACAACCTAACCCTACACCTAAAAGAGCTAGAGAAAGAACAAGAAAGAAACCCTAAACCCAGCAGGAGAAGAGAAATCATAAAGATCAGAGCAGAAATCAATGAAATAGAAACCAAAAAAACAATAGAACAAATCAACGAAACTAGGAGCTGGTTCTTTGAAAGAATTAATAAGATCGATAAACCCCTGGCCAGACTTATCAAAAAGAAAAGAGAAAGGACCCAAATAAATAAAATCATGAATGAAAGAGGAGAGATCACAACGAACACCAAAGAAATACAGACAATTATAAGAACATACCATGAGCAACTCTACGCCAACAAATTTGACAATCTGGAAGAAATGGATGCATTCCTAGAGACATATAAACTACCACAACTGAACCAGGAAGAAATCGAAAGCCTGAACAGACCCATAACCAGTAAGGAGATTGAAACAGTCATCAAAAATCTCCAAACAAACAAAAGCCCAGGGCCAGACGGCTTCCCGGGGGAATTCTACCAAACATTTAAAGAAGAACTAATTCCTATTCTCCTGAAACTGTTCCAAAAAATAGAAATGGAAGGACAACTTCCAAACTCATTTTATGAGGCCAGCATCACCTTGATCCCAAAACCAGACAAGGATCCCATCAAAAGAGAGAACTACAGACCAATATCCTTGATGAACACAGATGCAAAAATTCTCGCCAAAATACTAGCCAATAGGATTCAACAGTACATTAAAAGGATTATTCACCACGACCAAGTGGGATTTATTCCAGGGCTGCAAGGTTGGTTCAACATCCGCAAATCAATCAATGTGATACAACACATTAATAAAAGAAAGAACAAGAACCATATGATACTCTCCATAGATGCTGAAAAAGCATTTGACAAAGTACAGCATCTCTTCCTGATCAAAACTCTTCAAAGTGTAGGGATAGAAGGCACATACCTCAATATTATCAAAGCCATCTATGAAAAACCCACCGCAAATATCATTCTCAATGGAGAAAAACTGAAAGCTTTTCCGCTAAGGTCAGGAACACGGCAGGGATGTCCGTTATCACCACTGCTATTCAACATAGTACTAGAAGTCCTAGCCTCAGCAATCAGACAACAAAAGGAAATTAAAGGCATCCAAATCGGCAAAGAAGAAGTCAAACTATCACTCTTCGCAGATGATATGATACTATATGTGGAAAACCCAAAAGACTCCACTCCAAAACTGCTAGAACTTGTACAGGAATTCAGTAAAGTGTCAGGATATAAAATCAATGCCCAGAAATCAGTTGCATTTCTCTACACCAACAACAAGACAGAAGAAAGAGAAATTAAGGAGTCCATCCCATTTACAATTGCACCCAAAACTATAAGATACCTAGGAATAAATCTAACCAAAGAGACTAAGAATCTATACACAGAAAACTATAAAGTACTCATGAAAGAAATTGAGGAAGACACAAAGAAATGGAAAAATGTTCCATGCTCCTGGATTGGAAGAATAAATATTGTGAAAATGTCTATGCTACCTAAAGCAGTCTACACATTTAATGCAATTCCTATCAAAGTACCATCCATTTTTTTCAAAGAAATGGAACAAATAATCCTAAAATTTATATGGAACCAGAAAAGACCTCGAATAGCCAAAGAAATATTGAAGAAGAAAGCCAAAGTTGGTGGCATCACAATTCCGGACTTCAAGCTCTATTACAAAGCTGTCATCATCAAGACAGCATGGTACTGGCACAAAAACAGACACATAGATCAATGGAACAGAATAGAGAGCCCAGAAATAGACCCTCAACTCTATGGTCAACTAATCTTCGACAAAGCAGGAAAGAATGTCCAATGGAAAAAAGACAGCCTCTTCAATAAATGGTGTTGGGAAAATTGGACAGCCACATGCAGAAAAATGAAATTGGATCATTTCCTTACACCACACACGAAAATAGACTCAAAATGGATGAAGGATCTCAATGTGAGAAAGGAATCCATCAAAATCCTTGAGGAGAACACAGGCAGCAACCTCTTCGACCTCAGCCGCAGCAACATCTTCCTAGGAACATCGCCAAAGGCAAGGGAAGCAAGGGCAAAAATGAACTATTGGGATTTCATCAAGATCAAAAGCTTTTGCACAGCAAAGGAAACAGTTAACAAAACCAAAAGACAACTGACAGAATGGGAGAAGATATTTGCAAATGACATATCGGATAAAGGGCTAGTGTCCAGAATCTATAAAGAACTTAGCAAACTCAACACCCAAAGAACAAATAATCCAATCAAGAAATGGGCAGAAGACATGAACAGACATTTCTGCAAGGAAGACATCCAGATGGCCAACAGACACATGAAAAAGTGCTCCACATCACTCGGCATCAGGGAAATACAAATCAAAACCACAATGAGATACCACCTCACACCAGTCAGAATGGCTAAAATTAACAAGTCAGGAGATGACAGATGCTGGCGAGGATGCGGAGAAAGGGGAACCCTCCTACACTGTTGGTGGGAATGCAGGCTGGTGCAGCCACTCTGGAAAACAGCATGGAGGTTCCTCAAAATGTTGAAAATAGAGCTACCCTATGACCCAGCAATTGCACTGCTGGGTATTTACCCTAAAGATACAAACGTAGTGATCCAAAGGGGCACGTGCACCCGAATGTTTATAGCAGCAATGTCTACAATAGCCAAACTATGGAAAGAACCTAGATGTCCATCAACAGACGAATGGATAAAGAAGAGTGGTATATATACACAATGGAATACTATGCAGCCATCAAAAGAAATGAAATCTTGCCTTTTGCGACGACGTGGATGGAACTAGAGGGTATCATGCTTAGCGAAATAAGTCAATCGGAGAAAGACAACTATCATATGATCTCCCTGATATGAGGGAGAGGAGATGCAACATGGGGGGTTAAGGGGGTAGGAGAAGAGTAAATGAAACAAGATGGGATTGGGAGGGAGACAAACCATAAGTGACTCTTAATCTCACAAAACAAACTGAGGGTTAATGGGGGGGTGTGGGGGGGTGGGATTATGGACATTGGGGAGGGTATGTGCTATGGTGAGTGCTGTGAAGTGTGTAAACCTGGCGATTCACAGACCTGTACCCCTGGGGATAAAAAGATATTATATGTTTATGAAAAATAAAATTAAAAAAAAAAAAATCGCTGAGCAACCCAAGTGCCCCTGACTCTGTTATAACTCCTAATTTGTTTTCAATATCTCATACCTATGGTATCTTACCTAAAGGCCTCAGTGCAGATATTTTGCATTTTTCAACATTAAAGTCCCTTGTGATTAGTTCTCTTGAACTTTAAAGCATATGCATTATTAGAAACAACACTATGGCAGACAATGACATCACTAGTATAGCTCTGAGGCGTATGATTCTGTGATTCAGCTGGACAGGACAAAGTGCAGAGATATCTTTCTAAACTCTTGGGAAAGTAATCGCTCTACAAATGTCTTCTGTTTATCATTCTTCCTGGTCTTTTCTTCCTCCTCTTATCCTCATCCCATTTCCCCCTTCAAAAAAGTACAACTTTTGGGGCGCCTGGGTGGCTCAGTGGGTTGGGCCGCTGCCTTCGGCTCAGGTCGTGATCTCAGAGTCCTGGGATCGAGCCCCGCATCGGGCTCTCTGCTCAGCGGGGAGCCTGCTTCCTCCTCTCTCTCTGCCTGCTTGTGATCTCTCTGTCAAATAAATAAATAAAATCTTTAAAAAAAAAAAAAAAAAGTACAACTTTGGCTTTGTCAAGTGCTACAATCCTTGACATCAATCTAGGATTCTAAATCAAATGTCATTTCCCACTATAGTTGGATGATAAAAATATAGAAAAGGATTTTTGTGGGGCACCTGGGTGGCTGTCAGTTAAGCATCTTACTCTTGGTTTGGGCTCAGGTCAAGATCTCATGGGTCCTGGGATAGAGCCCAGGTCTGGCTTCCAGCTCAGCCAGGGGTCTTCTTGAAGATTCTCTCCCCTGCCTCTTCCCTCACTTGTGCAGGGGGTGTTCTTTCTCTCAAATTAATAAATCTTTAAAAAGAAAAGTAAAGAAAAGGGGGTTTTGTGTGTTTATAAAGCCTTTTTAAAAGAATAACCTCATTGGGTTGTTACAAGTTATGAATACTATATAAACTTTAAAAGCTTCAGTAATAATGTTGGTTTTGACCTGTAATTAAAATTCCTAACCCCTTTCCCAAGAGCTGACAAGATGGTGGAAGTGGAGCAGCAGAAGCGCACATTCTGCAAGTTCACCTACAGCAGCGCAGTCCTTGACCAGCTGCTGGACAGTCCTAGGAGGTTGATGCAGCTGTACAGCACCCAGCAGCAGAAGAAGCGAAACTGGAGTTTGTGGGGGGAAGCCACACTCACTGTTGGAGCCCCTGTGCAAGACCAAAAAGGAAGCCTCACCCCCCACGGCATAATCCCGAGGTGTTCCTCTGGGTCATGATCATCATCCCCAAGATGGTGGGCAATGTGGGGGGCATCTAAAATGGCAAGACCTTCAACCAGATGGAAATCAAGCCCGAGATGATTGGCCACTACCTGGGCAAGTTCTTCACCACCTACAAGCTTGGGAAGCACTGCAAGCCTGGCATCAGGGCACCTACTCCTCCTGCTTCATCTCTCTCATGTAGCCTGTTTGGCCAATAAAGGCACACAGACTTCTCTTAAAAAAAAAAAAAACTGATTACAAAATAAGTAAAACAGTAACATCAAATAAACCAAAAGGAGAAGGGAGCTTTGCCTTTATTCTTTGAGCTGCCAAAATATCTAGAAATACTTAAACCATGTGGCTACCCAGAAAGGTTTAGGAACAGAAGTAGTACTTTTTTATTTGGGGAAATACTAAAACACTGAAATCATGAATAGAAACAAAAGAAGTGCCACCTGCACTGTATTAGTTTGAAATTTACAAGTACCCATCCCCCAGTAGATCACTAAACTATAACTTCACATAACAAAATTTATCAAGCTCTTCTGATATTACTTTATGAATTGTCACATCAGCCTCCAAGGACACATGAGGCATTTCCAAATTTTTGCATTAGTTATATTTCAAGAGCTGTTCACCTGCTGGTTGATGGGCATATGCACTTTGCAAATTATGTGTAACTGGAAATCAACTTACCCATGGGATTTCCAGAATTAACTCCTAAAAAGTCAATATTAAATAGAACTATGTTAGGGTAAGCTACGATATGGCATAGTAACAAATAAAACACAAAACATCTCTTTGACTAAGAAAAGGAATGGCTTCTTTCTTACTCACAAAGTCAGTTATGCAACTTCATGTGGGGGCTTTCTTCCAGGTGGTGCCTCAGGGATCCAGAACCCTTCCATTTCATGATTTTGTCATCTTGAGCATGGGCCCTCTGATGTTAATGTAAAAGGGATAGAGACTGTGTGAATGATAATGCATGGACTTTTATGGCCAGGCCTGGAAGTGTATCTCCATTGCCCACTATCACTGGGCAGTACCTAATCACATGGCTACAAGCTAACTCCAAGGAAAGGTAAGATATGCGCACCCAGGAGGAAGATATACTTGATGTCTAGATAGTGTCTAGCTAGCTAGTTTCTACCACAAGAAACCTTGTAGTATGGTTTTGTGCAAACATTTATTATCCTGAACTAGGCCTATACAAAGATCTGTAATGTTAATCTTTGCTTCTGTAATTTCAGCATAACATGACTTCTTTAAACAAGCACTAAAATGCGATTTTGTTCAAATAGGTAAGTACTGAACAACTGTGAGTATGAGGTCATGTTCCCTGACGATATGTAGAATGTGACTGTTCTATCTTGCCTGAAGATGCTGAATCATATACTTTAACTCAGTGGAGTAGACATGAGACTGATATTGTTTTATGAAAGCTAGGAGTTCAAAAGTTCTAATGACTAAATAGAAAGTCACCTCCCAACCCCACCTTGAAAGTAACGCAAAGGAGAGCTTGAGGACAGACCAAGACTTCTCAAAAATTAATTTTGCACTTGTCCAACATACAGAATGATCCAGACATAATGTTCTAAATCAGCATTGTCCTATAGAAGTAAACAGTGAGCCACATGTGTATTATTCTAGTGGCAGGGCATCTGAGTGGCTCAGTTGGTTAAGTATCTGCCTTAGGCTTGGGTCATGATCTTGTACTCCTCTGTCTGCTGCTCCCCCGCTTCTGTGCTCTCTCTTTTAAACATAGACAAATAAATAAAAATAAAGATTTTATTTATTTATTTGACAGAGAAAGGGAGCACAGACTGGGGGAGAGACAGAGGGAGAGAGAGAAGCAGGTTTCCCACTGAGCAGGAAGCCCAATGCAGGGCGAGATCCCAGGACCCTGAAGTCATGACCTGAGCTGAAGGCAGAAGGTTAACCAACTGCGTCACCTCTGTGCCTCAGGGGAGCATTTTTTAAAAAGATTTTATTTTTAATTATGTGGGGCTCAAACTCACAACCCCAAGACCAAGAGTCTCATGCTCTACCAGAGCCAGCCAGGCATCCCTCAAGGGAGAATTTTTTACTGTCCTGGCCTCCATTCTCATTTGGCTATTTTTTAAATGTGTACTAATTTTTAAATTTTATTTTCAACTGAAAATATGAGTCAGAAGTTAAAATTCAAACTTGCAGAAACAAGAAAAACACTGAGGAAAATAACCTGAAATCATAAAGAAATTTGTGATGGATATGGTGGTGGTCTCTTAAGCTCCCCAGCTCAGCAAGCAAAGGGGTACCAAACAGGGTGGTTAATCATCATTAGGGTTTTCCAGAGAAATAGAACCAATGGAATGGATATCTATACACACACACACACACACACACACACACACACACACACACACACACACAAAAAAAGATTAAACGAAGGGCGCCGGGTGGCTCAGTAGGTTAAAGCCTCTGCCTTCCCCTCAGGGCGTGATCCCCCGGGGCCCTGAGATCCCCCCCCCCCCACCCCCCCGCCCTGCATCGGGCTTTCTGCTCAGCAGGGAGCCTGCTTCCCTTCCTCTCTCTCTGCCTGCCTCTCTGCCTAGCTGTGATCTCTATCAAATAAATAAATAAAAATCTTAAAAAAAAACTTGAATGAAAAGTCCCAAGATGGGCAGTTGGCAAGCTGGAGATCCAAAAGAGCCAATGGTGTAGTTCCAGTTCAAGTGTGTAAGTTAGAGATCCAGGAGACCCAGTAGGGTTAAATTTCAGTCCCCAAACCAGCAAGCTCTGAACTCAGAAGCCAATAATTCAGTTCAAGTCCAAAAGTTGAAAAAAAAAAAACCGCATCCCAGTTCAGAGCAGTCAGGCAAGAGGGGCAGCCTTTATGTTCTATTCAAGTCATCAACTAATTGGATGAGGGCTACCCACAATCTGCTCTACTCAGTCCACCAATTCAAATGTTAAATCTCATCCAAAAATAACCTCACAGACATACCCAGAATAATGTTCGACCAAATATCTGGGCACTTGTGGCTCAGTCAAGCTGAAACATAAAACTTACTATCACATAATCCAAAAAGCAGAGGATGAACTTGAATACTTATTTAATATCTAGATTTTTATTGTTGTGCAAATGAAAAGCATTTCATTCATCACCCATCCTAGTGTTTTTTGAGATCCAAAACCCCACAGAAAAAACAAAAGCTTTGATAAATAAGTAAAAAGCTTGTAAAACCATCATTTGTACAGTGTCACTTAAAAACAAATTTTTCAGAGAAAAAAAGGGCATATAAGTGAACTCCTGTAAAGCATACTCCTTTCTTAATACACATCCAAATGAGTAAAGAGGAAAATGTCATTTTTTATTAACAAAATTGTCACTTATTTTGACATTTTTTTTAAAAAGCCCAATTCATATTACAAGCTCCAAATTAGACCCGTAAAAGATGTTTCACATCAAAATTTTAAAAGGATGTCAGGAGCTAACAACAAATCCCTATTTTCTTGGCACAGTTAACTATTTCAGGTAACAAGTAAAAGAAATTCAGAAAGACCCTATAAATATCCCTCCAGTTGAAAGGGATGTGTGCTGAAAGCATAAGCAGGGTACAAGAAGGATAAGAAATTCTTTTTTTTTTTTTTAAAGATTTTATTTAATTATTTGAGAGAGAGAGAGCATGAGAGGAGAGAGGTCAGTGGGAGAAGCAGACTCCCTGCTGAGCAGGGAGCCCGATGTGGGACTTGATCCTGGGACTCCAAAATCATGACCTGAGCTGAAGGCAGTTGCCTAACCAACTGAGCCACCCAGGCGCCCCAGGATAAGAAATTCTTTCAGAACATATTTGATAAGGGCAGTTCTAGAAATTTCATATAGGAAATGGCACTCTACTTGGAAAAAGATGGGGGATTTGTTTGAAATTATGTTTGTAGAAGATGCACAGTTTTTATTTAGATCACACGTTCATTAGAGTGTCCAGAGAGTTTATGAGGATAAAGGTGTCTCCTGAGACATCTTTTGGCACCTCTGCTGTCATCTGTTTACAGATCTCAAAGGAGGCAGGCCAGAAAGATGAACCCTTTGAGCAAGGACTCTCTTAAATTTTTTAATGAAAATTTTGAAACAAACACAAAAGCCTATGAATTCATGTATACAAGCTTCATGTATTCATCATTTAGCTTCCAACTCTTACCAGCTTTTTGTAATCTTATTACCTCTTTCCCCCACTCACACTGTTTTTTTTGGGAGGGCTAGCTATTAAAGTAAATCCTAAATATCATGTAATCTCACCCATAAATAACTCCAGTGATAGTAACAGATAAAGACATAACTACAATGGCATCATCACATTTAATAAATTTAACCCTTTAACACATATTCCTTAACACTTTCTAATACTTAGACTGTATAATTTTTCTCAGTTGTTGCAAAAAAAAAAACCCTTTTACAGTTGAACAAGATTCAAAAAGATCCACATTCAATTGATATTTATTTATCTTGTAAGTCCTTATAAGTGTAAAATAGCTCCCTTTCCCTCCTCCTCTTTTAGAAAACGCAGGGTAAAGAATTCTTTCCCTTTATTCATCAATTCTCAGGGGCGCCTGGGTGGCTCAGTGGGTTGAGGCCTCTGCCTTTGGCTCCAGTCGTGGTCTCGGGGTCCTGGGATTGGGCCCTGCATTGGGCTCTCTGCTCCATGGGGAGCGTACTTCCGCCATTCCCTCTCTCTGCCTGCCTCTCTGCCTACTTGTGATCGCTGTCAAAAAAAAAAAAAAAAAAAAAAAATACACTTCACAGAACTCAGTATTGGTAAGGATGTGGAGAGAGAAGTACTCTTTTTTTTTTTTTTTTAAGATTTTATTTGATAGACAGAGATCACAAGTAGGCAGAGAAGCTCCCTGCTGAGCAGAGAGCCCGATGAGGGGCTCGATCCCAGGACCCTGGGATCATGATCTGAGCCGAAGGCAGGTCAGGGGTTTTAACCCACTGAGCCACCCAGGCGCCCCTGCCTATGTTTTTTAAATTATTATTATTTTTTTAAGTAATCGCTAACCCCAACATGGGACTGAATCTCATGACCTCAAGATCCAGAGTTGCATGCTCTACCTACTACGCCAGCCAGGTGCCCTTTGGCTATTTTTTTTAAAATATTAGCAGCATCATTACAAAGTGAAAAATATCTTAACTGGATGAGAGACAGTGATTCAGTGAATTGTTTGGATAAAATTACATAATGTACTGATTTACTCAATTATTTATTCATTTACTGTGTTTAAATAGATGGTATCTGAGAAGACATATTTATTTTTAAATTGAAGACATTTTTAACTATATATGAAACGTTTGGGAACTTGAAGTCAAACAGAAAAAATGTATAGCTGTAGCTATACAGAAACCTACTACAATAAAAACTTCAGGAGTAGTAGGTGTAAATGCAGGTGCTGTGCATTTGTTACACAAATATACCCAGCCTGAATGACATTCTCCAGGAATACTTCTCACCATAAGTAAGAATACACATATATCATTTGAGTACCTTTATTTGGATTTTTAAATTTTTTTTTTAAAATTTTTAAAGATTTGAGGGGCGCCTGGGTGGCTCAGTTGGTTAAAGCCTCTGCCTTCCGCTCAGGTCATGATCTCAGGGTCCTGGTATCGAGCCCCGCATCAGGCTTTCTGCTCAGCAGGGAGCCTGCTTCCTCCTCTCTCTCTGCCTGCTTTTCTGCCTACTTGTGATCTCTGTCTGTAAAATGAATAAATAAAATCTTAAAAAAAAAAAAAAGAGGGGCGCCTGGGTGGCTCAGTGGGTTAAGGCCTCTGCCTTTGGCTCAGGTCATGATCCCAGGGTCCTGGGAACGAGCCCCGCGTCGGGCTCTCTGCTCAGCTGAGAGTCTGCTTCCTCCTCTCTCTCTCTGCCTGCTTCTCTGCCTGCTTGTGATCTCTGTCAAATAAATAAATAAAATCTTTAAAAAAAAAAAAAGATTTATTTGAGAAAGAGAGTGCTCTTGCATGTGAGTGGGGAGAGGAAGAGGGAAAGTCTCAAAAAGACTTCCCACTGAATACAGAGCCCATCATGGGGCTCAATCCCATGACCCCAAGATCAGGACCTGAGCCAACCCAAAACCAAGAGTTGGACGCTCACGGACTGAGCCACCCAAGTGCCTCTAATTGGATTTTTAAATGACAGATTATTTGTGTTTGCACATGTGCACCATATATATGCATATGTATGTATATATAAACAAAACAAAAAAACAGTAGTTACCTGTGTTGAAGACCTGAAACATTAAGTTGTTTCACCAAAGGGGTAAACATATGATTCCATGACATGAATTAATAAAATAGTATATTTATCTGAAGAAATTATCTGGAATTGAGATACATAAAGATGTAAGATAGATTCAAAGATACTGAGGCAAGGCTGATATCTAGGGGCACCTGGGTGGCTCAGATGGTTAAGCGTCTGCCTTTGGCTTAGGTCATGATCTCAGGGTCCTGGGATCAAGGCCCACATCAGGCTCCCCACTCACCAAGAAGCCTGCTCCCCCTCTCTCCCTGCCTGCCTGTGCCTACTTGTAATCTCTCTCTGTCAAATAAATAAAATCTTAAAAAAGAAAGTTTATTTATTTTTTTTTAAAGATTTTTTTTTTTTAATTTATTTGACAGATCACAAGTAGGCAGAGAGAGACAGGAGGAGGCAGGCTCCCTGCTGAGCAGAGAGCCCGATGCGGGACTCGATCCCAGCACCCTGAGATCGTGACCTGAGCCGAAGGCAGAGGCTTTAACCACTGAGCCACCCAGGTGCCCCAAGAAAGTTTATTTTTAAAAAGACTGATACCTAACACGTTTAAGCTGAAAACAAAGAGAAAAGACAGAATCAGATAGGCGTACTTAAAGAGATACTGGTTGGAGTGCCTGGGTGGCTCAGACCCTTGGGCTAGGGTCATGATCTCAGGGTCCTGGGATCCAGCCCCAGGCCCAGCTCTCTGCTCAGCAGGAAGCCTGCTTCTCCCTCTCCCACTCCCCTTCTTGTGTTCCCTCTCTCACTCTCTGTCAAATAAATAAATCTTAAAAAAAAGGAAAAAAAAAGATATTGGTTAAGAATGTAACTCCATCAGGGCAGAGATTTTGTTTTTTGTTTGTTTGTTTTTAATACTGCATCGCTAAACCTAGATGATAGCCTGTTACACAGTAAATGGCTAATAAATATTTGTTGAAAAAAATCTGTTGAATTATATTGATTTCTATTTCTACTAATATGGAAAGATAGTCACCTAGGCTAACCATCCCACTGAAAACATTCAAAATGGCTGGGTAAAATATAAAAAGAAAATCTTTAAAGCATTTATGAAAGCACAGGAAAACTATTGTCAAATGAGACGTAGAAGATGAGTTCTTCCAGGGACAAATACCAAATACCAAAGTACTAAAAGAACTATCTGAGAAATGAACCAAAGGAAAATAAATGAGATCCAGAAAAATATCCCACAGGAGAAATAAGCATTTTATGCATGATAAAGTTGATGGTGTGGATTGTTGGATCAGAAGAGGAAGAAGCCACAGGCATAGCACTTTCCATTTTAACTTAAAAATCAGGTGGCTTATATACCACAAAAAATGTATACATATGTTCGTTGAAACACGTGAACAAGTATATTGGTAGTAGCAGTGTTCATACTGGGGCTTCAAACTTGGTGGGAACCACACAAATGCCCATTAACAAGAGAATGGATACATAAATTGTGGAATATGCACACAGTGGAGTAATACACAGCAAAAAAACATAGTTACAAACCGCAAAATTAATGAACCTCACAAACCTAATGTCGAACAAATATAAAAGAACCCATTTATATAAAACACAAAACAAGCAATAACAATTATCCTGATTCCTAACAAAATGCCATGTTCATAGATTGGAAGACTCAACGGGGTCAATCCCAAATTAATCTGTAGATTCAAAGCAATTCAAATAAAAATCCCAACTTCTTTTGTGTGTGTTCCAAGGCTGACTTTCAAACTTATACCAAAATGAAGATAGGCAAGAATAGTCAGGAGAGTCAAGTAAAGCAAGGTGGGAGAAACCTCTTCTACCTGATATTAAGACTTAATATGAAGCTAAGGTATTAAGACAGTGGTATCAACTCAGGCATAGAACAGACCAGTAAAACATAGAGCTTAGAAAGAGAACCATGAATATATGGATACCAGATAGAAGAAAATGATGGTACTGCAGAATAATGTGGAAGGCACAAACTTCTCAATAATTAAAGTTGGGCAATCAGACATTCATCTGGAAAAAAGAAATGAAACTTAACCCCCAATTTGCACCATAACACAAAAACCAGTTCCAGGAAAATAATAAAGTTATTTATGGAAAGTAAGATAATAAAGTTCCTCAAAGATAAAATAGGAGACTATCTTTTTGATCTTGAAATGGGGAGAGGCATTTTATATAAGATGCATGAAGTATTAACCATAAAAATGTATGGATCAACTGAACATTATAATCAAGAAATCTTCTTAATCAAAAAATACCATTTAAAAAGTGAAAAACCAAGCAACTAAGTAAAAGACTTGCAGTGCATACATTCAACAGACTCATTTCCGGAATACAGAACTCTTAAAATCAAGAAGACAGTTCCCAGAGGATACCTAAAGGGTTTTTTTTTTTTTTTAAATGGAAAACAATAGTCATCTAGAAAACACACATACAAAAATACAAAACTTATGACCTAGCATTTACACTCTTATATTGTCTATCCATGCATATGTTTGCCAAAAGACATGACTGTTCTATAACAGAATTATTTTTAAGACCCTAAAATTGAAAACAATCTCAATATCCCCATACTGGTGATTGGTATCTACAGTGAAATACAAAAATGACTCAGAAACATGTGAGCAAAAGAAATTAAAATACAAAATACATTATGATTTGTTATGTAGAGTAGAAAATAGGACATGAAAAAATAAACTATGGTTAGGATGCATGAATCACTTTCAAAATCATGAAGGAAATCAGGTAAGTTGTCCAGATAGTGTTGTTAGAAAATAAACTGAGATATGCTAACATTGTGAAATTTGAGCAAATATTGATTTGGATCTGGGCAGCACTAAACTGTTAGGAGCTAGGGGAGAGGCTCTTATATTCAAAGATACTGTACTTAAAACAAGGAAATCATTTGATTGGATATAGTTGAAGGAGTTCTCTTATCTGTGAAAGCCAAGTTGGCAGGCTGTGATTGGTTGTCCCCAGATTTTTCAGTCAGAGGACTTTACTCTGGTTTAGGTTTTGGTTTGCTTAAGTAGGCTGCCACCAATTAGACTTTCCTTGTTTTATTTAAAAATTATCTCTGAGGGTGGAAAAGGGAGGGTGAAATCATTGGAAGGGGTTTTTGGGTCCTGGCAATGTTCAGGCATCACCCTTCACCTGGTGATTCCACAGGTGTTAGCATTCTGACAATTCATGGAGTTGTATATAGTAATGTGTATACTTGTTTTTTTCAAAATAAAATAGCAATCTATTTATCTATGTATGAGTTAGTTACCTAGGAATACATTTAGTGAATGATGTATAAGACCTTTATGGGAAAGGCATTAAATGAAACCCGAATAATGGAGATATTCATGTTCATAGTTTGGGTCACTCCTGACCCACTCCTCTATCCCCAAATCTGTTCCTTCTCATTTCAGCTAATGGCAATTCATTTCTAGTTGTTCAAGTAAAATCTTTGCTCATTCTGACTTCTCACACCACATAGTCCACTAGCATATCCCTTGGGAGCAATCTTCTAAATATATCCAAAACCTGATCACTTCTACCACTTAACCATCTTGGCTTAAGTCACTATATTTTGCCTAATTATTGCAGATAATCTCTTGCTTTTTCGTTCCTGCTCTTGGTCTCGTTTCCTTTTCTCAACACAGCAGTCAGAGCAACTGTTTAATTATACTATCACTTCACCGATCTGTCCAAAACCTCTAATGACTCTCTACAGATAAAAGCTAAGGGACTTGGGGCACCTGGGTGGCTCAGTGGGTTAAAGCCTCTGCCTTTGGCTCGGGTAGTGATCCCAGGGTCCTGGGATCAACCCCCACATCGGGCTCTCTGCTTGGCAGGGAGCCTGCTTCCTCCCCTCTCTGCCTGCCTCTCTGCCTACTTGTGATCTCTGTCAAATAAATAAAATCTTAAAAAAAAAAAAAAAGCTAAGGGACTTAAAATAGCCTGCAATGCCCGATATAAGCTGGACTGCCAATTACCTCTCTGAAATACTTTAATGCTTTTCTCCCTGGTTACTCAGCTTCAGCCACAATGGCTTCTGGCTGCATCTCAGTTCATTGTTTCAAACAAGCATAGCTGGATGTGCTGGAAGAGGAAACTAAAGTTGCAAAGACAAGAAATTGAATCACAAAAGCCACGTTAAGGACCCGTCATAGTTTCTTCATAACATTGCCTATAATGCACAAGGCTCTATTCTAGGTATTTGAAATAGAGCAATAGGTTAAAAATAATTTAAAAATCTTGCTCTCATGGAGCTTCCATTCAAGTGGAAATTAGACAATAAACCAAGTATGGGAACTATACAGTAGCATGGTAAATGTTATGAAAATAAGCCAAGTGGACAGTGAAGGCAATTACGAAATCAAATAGAGTACTCAGATGACAATAGGAAGTGGTTGTAGGTATTTGAGTATTATTTTTGGGAAAAGACCATGCTAGGAAGCATAAAGAAAAGTGTAAGGAACTTTCAGATTCCTCAGGTTCATTCTTATCAAGTTGTAGTCTTCCCCCATTGACTTACTAGCAGGAAGATCCAACCATATAAATAGTAAGCATGTCTTCTGGGCCAGTGGAACAGAATAGAGAGCTTAGAAAGAGAACCATGAATATATGGATACCAGATAGAAAAAAATGATGGTACTGCAGAATAATGTGCAAGGCACAAACTTTTCAATAATTAAAGTTGGGCAATCAGACATTCATCTGGAAAAAAGAAATGAGACTTAACCCCCAATTTGCACCATAACACAAAAACCAATTCCAGGAAAATAATAGTTATTTATGGAAAATAAAATAATAAAGTTCCTCAAAGATAAAATAGGAGACTACCTTCTTGATCTTGAAATGGGGAGAGGCATTTTAATGGCATTACCTCAAGAAGGGAAACTGGGTTAAAAAAAAAAAAAAGGGAAACTGGGTGACTTTCACTCAAAGATTTCAAGGTTTGTTTTTTTAAATTCACATTAAGTAACTGAACCCTTAAACATTTAATGACTTCTTTTGACAGCATTGGCTCATATTACACCATATAATCATTAGTAGCTTTACTTTTAAATTTGTAGTTTATAAACTCAATTTATTACTTTGCTTAGCCTAGTTACTAGAGTATACATGTATAATCATCAGAGTTCTAGACCTAGTGCATGGATGAGCCCTAGTATGGAGGTACAACTCATTTAAGATCAGTCTTCCAATTTGTGTGGTTGTGTAAACCTTGGAATTTTAGAGTAAGAAAGATGTTTCCTAAATAGTTCCTTAGATGTCTCCAAACTTAATTTCAGTCCTTAGTCTCTAGCCCTATCCATCTTCAGGTTCTACATTTTCCACAAACGCTGATCCGTAACATCTAATAGGAAGACCCCTCTATCTGAAAAAGATACAGAAAAACCCTGGGAAATGGTCATTACTTCTACATTCTAGCATTCCTTGTATTTCTGTAAGGAACCAATTCAATTACATGGTTCTCTGAAAACAAATTCCATTTAATTTCACTTCTAAGTTCAAAGCATTAGTTGGAAGCCCGAAAAAAAAAAAAAAAAAAAAAAAAGAAAAGAAAAAACCCAACCCCGTCTTAAAGCCTTCCAGTTTGTAAGTGCATACACTAGTTAAAAAACTTAAATAGAATTCTATATGGATTTTAAAATTGCTCTTCATATGCCAAAGATTTTTTTTTCTCATGCTTTTATAGCCCCACTCTCAAAATTGGGCTTAAAGCCAAACTTATTTCTATAAGCACCAGACCAATTGTCCAAATTTTCCAGGTAAAAATGAGTTAATAAAACTTAATATTGTTCAAAGGATCTTAACACATACAATTATTTTAGAGTCCTTGAATACAGATTTTAGGAACCAAGTTATGTTCAAGGTCATCCCTTTTAAGTTTTTAACCAACCTTTCTCCCATCATGTTTCACAGTATAAAATCTATACTGCATGCTGGAGATCATAAAACCCCTGGATGAAGTGACTCCTAGAAGAAACTGGCCCAGGAATGCAGGCAGATAGCTCTGCAATTTGCAAAGTTCTATTCATTTACTCTTTAAAGGATTTTTTAAAGAATATTCTAACATGTTCTTTTGTATTTTTTACAGTGCTGGAAATGCTACTGACATTTTCACTGTCACCATGTACTTGTCAAGGGGAGAAACAAACCGTCAAGCCTAAGGCTAGTCAATGTTATGAACTCAGAGGCCATTTGCAATTAAAGTGCTCTCTTGTAATAAAAGCATCAAAAAGTTAATACAAGTACTAGTCTTAAGCAGTCACACATCTAAGCCACATTTATTTGCACATGTATAGTAATGGCAACAGATACTCCAAATTCATACAAATTTATAAAACAACAAATAATCACTTGGTACACTTGTGTGTTATCTTGCTTACAGATTCAAGTGTAGATGAACTTCCTTCATTCTGTAAACTTTCATACAATACTTAACAAAAAACTCTTGAGAACACATATTGGCATGTTTCAGTTAGAGCCAACACAAAAGTTAAGACAAGACCACAAACTCAACCAAGTTTAGAATATACTTTTCTACCTCCCTCCCCTAGAAAGTGATTATTTTCTTCAACAGATGTATATGCTGTATCACACAAGTAGCCATGGAGACAAAAGAATGATGCTCCCATAATCATGAAGAAAATGCCAACCAAATTATACTGTTTTATCTACCAATAATGATTTGTATAGGAGAAACAGGGGGGATGCTTAGATTAAAATAACAAGGGAGATTAGAAAAAAATAGTGAAAGATTTTGAGAACTATGTTCCCCCTGAAAGCTGCAAAGATCTGACTATGACAACTCAAAATAATCACGTAAGGCAAATAAAAATGAAAAAAACCTTCAAAGACATTCTAATCACGTTCAGTATCTAGTGATAAAAGCTGAAAATGATTATCAAGAGAGTATTTATTATACAAGTGTCAACGAGGACATTCCAAAACTAATGAAAGAAATGCACATTTATTTCTACAAAAGCAATGTATAATACAGAATCAGAAGGGAACAGACTTAAAGATTTACCTATTAAAATATACAGATTCTTACTGAAGAGTATAGGATATTTAAAAAAGATGACAAGGGATGTTAATCTTTTTTTATTATTATTATTTTTACATATTTTGGAACCTCACATAATTTTGATAAATAACTCTTACAAAATTATGCAAAAAGTACAAGAATGTCTGGTAAACAAACAGTCTGTATTTTCCAAAAAGATTTTTTACAACATGCAATTCTTAAGGCAGCATCCTCCTTACAAGGAAAGGTAATCCTTTTACTCATCAAGAAATCTTCTGCTGCAAAGAATAGGCTAAGAAAGCCTGGCTTCTTCCATTAACGCCTTTTGTCTTTCCTGTCTGATTTTCGGTCTCTTTCACTTCTTGAAGATCTTTTGCCTGATCGACTACTCTCTGATATAGACCTCTTTCTGTCGGACCGGGAATTCTTATCCTTTGATCCTTTTGTATCTCTACTACTACCACCTTTTGAAGATTTGTGACTTCTTTCTAGTCCTGATGTATCCCTTCGCTTCCGATCCACGCTCCTTCTGTGCTTTCTATCTCTGTTATGTCCCCGGCCCCTACTCCGACTTCTACTCTCACTGCTACTAGTGGTGCTGCTGCTACTGTCTCTGCTGCTGCTGCCACTAGTGCTGGAGCTGCTACTGGAACTACTGCGACTACTACTGCTGCCACTGCTGGAACTGCTTCCACTGCTGCTACTAGTGGAACTACTACTAGAACTACTACTGCTACTGCTGCGACTTCTACTCTTGCTGGTTTTATTTCTAGCTCGCCCTCTACTTCTGCTCCTAGTTTTGGTTTTGGTTTTGCTCTCTGAATGTACTGTTAAGACTGGCTCTACTGTCACCTCAGTGAGTTTTACAGATTCCACAGGAAATTCCTTCCTCTCAGGTAGCAAATGCCCTTGCTCCTGAAAAACCTGAATTGATGGCTGTAAAACAGCTAATGGCAAAGTCTCAGGTTGAGAGAGAGGCTGGGCTTGGAGCAGTGCTTGGGGCTGGGGCTGGGACGGGGGCTGGGGCTGGGACGGGGGCTGGAGCTGGGGCTGGGGCTGGGATGGTGGCTGTGGCTCAGGCTGCAGCTGTGGCTGCGGCTCAGGCTGCAGCTGAGGCTCAGGCTGAGACTGAGGCAGGGGCTGGAGGTGAGCCACAGGCTCAGGCTGGGGCTCAGATTCTTTCTCTTCTTTTTCCTCAGGCTCATTTTCCATTTCTAGAGCACTGGCATTCTCTTTCACGGGAGAAAGAGATTTACATTCTTTATCTGGCTCAACTTCAAATTCCATCTCTGGCTCCAGTTCTTTGCTAGTTTCGTTTTCTGAAGGTTCTACACTTTCCACTTGATTGGTTTCCATTACCTCCTGCTCAGCAATTACATTTTTGACACTCTCGACCATCTCTAGCACATCCATAACTTCTTCCGGTTGACTATCCTGCTGCTTCTCACTTTCCCTTACCTCAGTTTCCTCCTCCATCTTGACCTCCATTTCCTGTTTTTGTTCCTCCTCCTCCTGTTCTTTCTCTGCATCACTATGAACTATACCTATTTCCTTTTCCTCTTCCTCTCCTGCTTCCTCTATTTCTACGTCATTGTGCTGATTACCTGTCTCCTCCAACTCTTCCTCTCGCTGAGCCACCTTACCCTCTTCTTGTTCCGCCTTCTGTTCTTCATTACGCACCACCTGATGCTCTTTTTCCTTCATTGATTGTCTTCTAGGCCTAGCCTCCATTTTATTTATTTGTTCTGCAAATTCAATGCGTCTACCTTCAAATAAAGCTAAAGGATAAAAATTTACATGTGTAAATAAAACATTCAAACTCACAATTTGACACTTAGGCACAAATTGTTATCAAGCTTTATCTAAGTGTCTTTTTGTAAAGAGACACAAGACTGATTATGGCAAGTAATTACAAACTGAAATGACACAAGCGAAGTTCCCCCGGAAACCTATATACTAAGATATAAGTAGCAAGTAACTACACCACATTAACTGATGGGAAAAAAGGACAATTTTTTGCTTTTCTACTTCATGCTGGATGAGAAAGAGTAAGACCTCTTTAAAATAAAATCATTCTTATGCCATCATGTCCTGCATTAATGTTTCCTATCCTAGAAAGACTAATCCTCTAATCCCATCTCAGCAGTGTCTACCTTTGAATGTGTGCTCCTTCTATGGATTACACCAATGTTCACTTTTTTCTTGCTTAATCAGCATTTATGTCTGGCTATAAAGTCATCCTATCCAAACGCTTAAGAAATACACATGCATTAAGCACTATCTACAACACGGTAACTTTCAGGTTAAATTCCATCATAAATCAAATGCTCCTGCACTCCCAACTCATTAGCATCTTAGATTATCTTTTTAAAAAATCAACTACTGAAACCCTATTACAGGACACAAATGTTTATGTGTGGGTGTATTACCTTATCCTTATTTACCTTATTTAAAAAATTTCACTGGAACTCTTCACGTACACTTACCATTCATTTTTCTCTGTGACTCTTCTATTAATTTTTGGGTAGCTGGACACATTCTTCCAGGAATATAGAACAAATGGGGCTTTGTCTTAGTTCTTATATATTTAATTATCTTGGCATTATGTTCATTCCATTCTTCTTGCTAAAGAAAAGGTAAAAGGTGAGGTTTTCGTTAATATGAAGGATTACCAATCCTAGAATTCCAATTCCAAACTACTACTCACCAGCTGCGCAAGCTCAACCTTCTGTTCTAAAAGCCGCAGTTCTGTCTGTTTAGCACGCCTCTCTTCAAACAGTTCTCTCCTCTCATTTTCAACTTGCTTTCTTTCTTCTTCTGCCTGCACTTCGAGTTTTTGTTCAATTTCCTGGCGCCTCTTTTGCTGAAGATAAATAATTATCTTTGAAAACTTACCACACATTCTGATTATGTGAAATGCTGCAATTTTACTAAGTTATCTTTATATGCTTCATATTTGCAATTCAGGATACCAGCTAATTCAAACAGCACTTAGCATTTGAGGCTAATCGCAATTTCTCTTTGAGGAAACAGGGACTATGTAAAAACCTAAATATCAAGGACATTAACCATATTATCAGTAACCATTCCATTTAAATTAACTGTTAGGCAACATTCTTTCATAAAACCCAAAAAAGAAGAGCAATGTCTTTTTAAATTATCTTCATAGTTACTCTTCCTTCCAATCAGATAATGTGACAGAAGTGACATCCTATTTTCACACATTATTCTTTGAAGACTTTTATATTCCTCAGGAAAGTTAACATACAAAAGCTCTAATAAAACTTTATTAATCTATAACTGAATTGTTATCTCCCTTTCCACCATAGTTCTCCTTTGAGAAGCAGTGACTTGATATCGAACACCAAGGACACAATATTATAGCTTTTATAAAAAAACCTCTAGAAAGATTGCAGTTGAATGAATGTAGAAGGCAGGGAATGTTTAGGCTTTTGCTTCCTGAGTGCCAACTGTCTCTGAGTGTATAAATAACTTAAAAATTATAATCACTGAACTAGTTACAATGCTGACCAAGTTCAACTCCCTTGTTTGAAAGAAAGCACTCTGAGGCCTAAAGAAATGAAGAGTCTTGTCCGAAACCACAAAATGAGATCGTTGTAGAGCTGAGATCAGAACCCAGGTTCTCCTGAGTCACAGACCAAGGCTCTTTGCACTGAAAGAGAAGTTCATGCAGTTACTTCATAGGACCTCAAAAGAGACCAGTTAAAAATATAACAACTTCAGAAAATTTTATAAGCTTTTTCCTTGGCTTTAATTTAGGCCTGCAATTCAGTTTTGAGAGTTTTTTTTGACTCTTCTCAAAAACATGTAATGAACTCCTTTTGAATACTTAAAGAATCAAAGGAAAACTATATAAATACCCTTTCAGTAGCAACAGTGGATTCTTGTTTAAATTTCTGCAAAGTACCCATCAATAAGCCAAATATTCGTCGGTTCCTAAAGAAGACAAAGAGAAAATTCAATTTCAGTAGGTTGCACTTCATCTAAGACCGCCACTTCCTACAAGAAACATACTACAAACACCTGAACAATTCTTAAATATAAATATTTCTAAAACTGCATGATTTGACAGGAAATTTTCCCCATTAAAAAAGAACTAAAGACAGGGTGCCTGGGTGGCTCAGTGGGTTAAGCCTCTGCCTTCAGCTCGGGTCATGATCTCAGGGTCCTGGGATCAAGCCCCGCCATCAGGCTCTCTGCTTGGCGGGGAGCCTGCTTCCCTCTCTCTCTGCCTGCCTCTCTGCCTACTTGTGATCCCTCTCTTTGTCAAATAAATAAATAAGATCTTTAAAAAAAAAAAAAAAAATACAAAACTAAGGATACCTTTGCTTTCCCTTTTCATCCATATTTTGATCCTGGATAAGGTCTCTACGTGTGCGCTCTTTGGAGGTAGCTACAACTGAAGACTGCAAAGCTGGCTGCAGGAGAAAATAAATCTCAGTAATTTAACAACCATATGAAAAGGCAGCACTCTCAAATGTAGTAAAGACAGAAATACTACATTCATCCCGTAAGTAGTTCTTTTCATCTCTATTACCTTTTTAACATCATCATCCTCTGGGTCGCTTTCTTGGCGTGATTCTCTCCTTGTCCGACGCTCCCCGCCCAGCCTGACATAGGAAAAATAATTTAAAAGGCCACTGTAAAATCTGACTTAAGTACTACCAAGGACAAGTGATTACTTCTACTATGACTTATTTCCGTAAGTCTCATCTCATCAGTCTCCATCCCATTTCACTCTTTCCTCTGGTAGTAAAAGGATAAAATGTGTCACCAGTGCCCAGTCCAAATACTGATCTATATTTCTCAAGTGGATTAAGTTTTTACAGTACAAGACAGGAAAGTAGCACAAATATTTTCTCGATCTTATTCTTCTCATAATATTTATTTTGTTAAGATTTCTGTTACTGTTAGTGAAAACTGAGTTCTGAGGGATACAGGCTTAGTTCAGTCAAATACCAAGGGAACCGACTCAAAGAAGTGGTATACTACTCAGTTCTAACATAACTCAACAAAATTTATTTAATACCTGTATCTGTGGCTACCTCAGAAAATAAAGCATACAAGTATGTCTTCAAATGTTTTCCTCCTACGTACCTACTGACTGCCCCTTCAAGGTCTCTCTGTTTGGCTGGGGGTCCTCCTCCACTATCTGAGAATCCACGCCTGCAATTAAAAATGCTCAATATAAACGAAAATTAAGATAAATATTTACCCTTAGCAAGATAATTTCGTTGAATTAAAAAAAAAAAACCCTTCCAATCACAACAACCTCAAATGGGCATCCACTCCAAGATGCTTTTTAGCACTTTTTAAAAAATATAAAAATAAATTAAGTGTACAGAAAATGGGTAATGTATTCTTCAGTCTCTAGTTTTGCATATAAATGAAGTTCCAAGATAACTACATAGGAAACTATAGCTGATCACAGTTTAAACAAAACAAACACAAACATATCTAATGTGGGCTCTACAACCGATTTTGTTTAAACCTATAGTTAATTTAGTAAAAGTATCTACCGTCTTAGCATAAAAATTAAGTCCTAAGAAAGTCTTACCTCAGCAATAAACTACCACGTCCTCTACCTCCACCAGGACCAGAAAGGGCCAGCAATCTGGCTTGGATGGGCCTAAAAGATATTTACAAATTGTATGAAAATCATGCTTGGACTTATTTAATTTAATGTCACCAAATACTTTCACGGATGCGGTACATCATAAAGAGAAAAATAACCAGAAAAGTTCTAAAAATACGGTTTCAAATCCACGTGCCTCAAACAAGACAGGAAGTCCTATTTTAACTTCCTTGTTTTTTCAAGACCATTATCACAGAAATTGTATTTACTTCGTTCCCACTGCACATTAATAAGCTTCGATCAGACCCTAATTTCGTCAACTCCGAAGAAGTTGCACGTGGGAAAGAGGGCAAATGCTTGGGTGAGAAGCAGCGGACAACGTCCCAGGAGGGTCTCCGGGCCAATACCCGGTCAGGTAGCCGCCGGTTGGGGAAGGGGCTTTGTGCAGCAGTTCCCGGCCTGCAGGGCCGAGGGCGGGAATCGCAGGCCGGGCCTTCCTACAGGCCAGAAGACATGCCGGCATAGCTAGGACCCACCTGCCTTCCTCTCGCACTTGAGCTCCGAGACCTACGTCGAGGGCGTGGAAGACTCCCCACCTCATCCAGGACCGGATTCTACTGCCGCCCCCGGGACAGGCCCCGATGTTCTAGCCTTCTCAAGGCTAGCCGCCCTTCCCGCCCCCAATTCACCCCGGCATGATGGCTGTCTCTCGGAGCCAGCCTGTCTTATCCACCTCTTACCTCACGTCATTCGGATCCCGTCCGGTGAGCTTGCGAATATTCTCATCTACGTTCTTTAGGCTCTCTTTGGCCTTTTCTAGCTGCTCCTGCAAAGTTCTCACCGCGACCGCCATCTTCTCTCTGCAGCAGGCTTCGAGACTGCTCTACAGGCCGCGCCTGGCTCTGTCGCGCCGCGAGACGCGAGAGGACTGACAGCAGGGTCCAGCCAATGACAATAAGCGTTGTTTTGCGGCCTCAACCACTCAGCGTCCGGAAGAGGGAGAAGCTGCCGGCCTCTGTGACTCTGGGCCAATGAAAAGTCTTCTGAGCGGCTGACTCCCTCCCCCAATTAGTTGCGGTGGCCGGGCTCCGTTTCTAGCGCAGAGCCTGGGCGCACTTGAGAGGCTCTGGGGTTTTCGGAGACGCCGGCTCGCCCGCCTGCTCTTGCGGTGCGGAGCGCGGAGTCTTCCAGCCCTTTTAAACTGGGATATGACGTGCCTTGTATCTTTTTAACCACCTAATTACATCAGAGTGGGATGGAGGCGAATCTTTTCCCCTCCTGCCGTGTAAAAGATCAGATTAAGAAAGGGTGCGGCCATTCTGTCGGTGCGCATGCCCGGGGTGGGGGTAGGGGGGCGCCGGCGTCCCTACATTGGGTTAAACCAAAACGAGCAGAGGGAAGCAAAAAATGAACATGAAAAGTCATTAATCGTAATAGCTAACAATTTTTTTTCCGGTACCGTATGAAACGTTTTATATACCTTGTCTCTCAACTCAAAGCTTGAATAAAATGCGGATTATTACTGGTAAGGAAATTGAATATGGACATAAGGGTAACTCCCTAGGTCAAGGTAGCTGAGAATCACTATTTGATCAGACCCTGTGCAAGGGTGTACTAAATGAAAAAAGCTTAGATGAGACTGAGACTGGCATTATCGTCTACACCTGGCCTCTACCGCTGGTTAGTTTAAGATGGGGTCTAGAGTAGCGGCTCTGTTGTTACTTGTGCGTATGCGACAGAGTGTCCTGTGGTTCTGTTCTTTGTACATGGCCAACAAGAACCATTTTGTTCCAGAAATGCATTTGCAAATTACAGCTCAAAAAGCATTTCCTCATAGAAACAGTGTTATGAATAATCTTAGTTCTCATCATCTTTTAGTCGGGCATCAAGCTTGCACGAATCATTAGTGGGACAACAGTATTTAACTGGTTACCATCTTAATTCATCTCTTTAAAAGTTCCTTTGTGGATCAGCAGTAATCTAGGCTCTGAGGATAAAACCTTGAACAAGATCGCTGTGGTTCCTGTTTGTGGGGTTTGTAGGCTCCTCGGGGAGCAAAAATCATTCATGTACTCATTCATTCATTCACAGTATTTGCTGAGTGCTTACTGTGTGACAGGCATTTTTCTGGGTACTGGGATAGTCAGTGCAATAAAGATCTCTGTCTTCAAGGAGCTTGGGGGAAAAGTATGGAGACACAGGATAAATAAGTTACATGGCATGTTGGAAATGGAGAAATTCTATGGAAAAAAATTAAAATGGGTAAAGGGGATAAGGGTTGATAAATAATAGTAATTCTGATTAAAAGCATACTTAGTCCCATTGATCCTTACTCTAACACTGTGTAATAGACTAAACATAAAGGATGAGAATGTGGTAATAGTAGATCCCAACCACCAAATGTAATACCCTGGTTTCTCTGCAGATCCTATAAATCTTTCCCCCTTTACAACCACCAAATGTAACAGTGTTTCCATGGGAAACACTTTTAGAGGCAACCAGAAACAGGATCTTTTCCTGCTTCCGTAGGAGGTACTACTAGAATCCTGGGCAATTTAACACAGCTTTATGGGGGAGAATTAGGGGGCTGTTGTGTTCAACATTTAGCAGATGCTCAATAAATACTTGTTTCCCATCAATTCCAAAATATTCCAAGAACACCATGTTACTGTTTGAGAAATCAACCTTAGTAAGTTGGTCAGTTGGTTACTCTTTTACCTCAGTTGTATGCTTGGACTCCTTTTCCTTGATGGTAATGATGAAGGGAAAAATGCAGTCAGGACATAAGGGACATGATTTCAAATAAGGGAAATTTGGGTGCTGGAAAAATTAAGATCATGTTTGCAAAATAATCTCTGAATTGCACTAATGTTATTAAATAACAAAAATTCAACAGTAAATTGTAAAGTTATAATTAGCTTTATTAATTGATTCATGAATTGGGCAGCATTCCATCTAGCAAGCAGAGGGGGAGCTCCAAAAGGCTACAGAAAGGGAGATATTTTTACAGGTAAGACAAGGAAGTCATAAAGAGAAAAAAGGATTATTTCAGGTAAGGTCACCTTCCTTTGGGGACAAGAGGGTATTAGTAGGTGTATTACCTCCTCATCTACCTTTGGGGGTTGGAGAAAGCCTCTGTGACCTTATTGGCATAGACCAGAAAAGTTTACTTACCAGTTACCTCTATGTTTCCAGTGGAGAAAACTACAATTAGGTTAAGCATTAAGCTCCAGTTTGATGACATGGCCTAGCATTAATGACTCTATTTTGGGCCTGTGGTTTTCTTTTTAACACTGTTTTCATAGGCTAGGGGGAATGTATATGTGATGATCAAAAAAACTGATGCAAACATTAGAAGGGACATGTTTTTTAAAAAAAGAAAAGAAAAAAGCTGTCATTATTACAATTATGGAAGATGATCTTAGTTTTTTTTGAAGATTTTATTTATTTGAGAGAGTGGGCTCAAGCAGGAGCAGAGGGAGAGGGAGGAGCAGAGTCCCCGCTGAGCAGGGATCATGACCTAAGCCAGAGGCAGACACTTAACTGACAGAGCCACCCAGACAACTCTGGAAAATGATCTTAAATTCCTGTGAAAGAATATGGAGAGTTGAGAGATGATTGTTAACAACTAGAGAAAATTCAATATGTAAACTTGGGGGAAACATTTAATTAAATATATTAATATCACAAGGGAAAAAATCTTCCTTGTGAATTACTAAGAATCAATCATAAGCTAAGCAACACCTTTAAGTCAGAGTTTGCCAAATTTAGAAGGTGCTTATGTATGTGTTTGCATCTTTGTAGGAGTTAAATCCCACATCTCCCATAGATCCTTTATTTTTAAGATTTTGTTGATTTGTCAGAGAGAGTGCACACACAAGCAGGGGAGCTGCAGGCAGATGGAGAAGCAGCCTCCCTGCTGAGCAAGGAGCCCAATGTGGGACTTGATTCCAGAACCCTGGGATCATGACCTGAGCCACCCAAGCGTTCCTGCTGTAGATTCCTATGAGCTACTTCCCACAGTGAGGTCGCTCTTCTGGTCTTTCGCACTTTTTCATGCACCTAATCGTCTGGTTCTGTATTTTGTTTTAAATGAACCTCGCCCTTTGCTTACTTCATCCCCCTTAACTTATACCTGACTCCCAGTAAACTTTTTGGTGGCCAAAATGACTAAATCTTTTTGCATACCCAGGTTTAATCCACAATGAATTGGGATAATTTCTTAATATAGCTAAACTTCATAGCCTGAAAAATGATTTACTCATTCACTCTCTTTACTCTTCCTATTGAGGAACACACGGCAGAAATGAAAGCTTTTGATGAAGCTAATTCTTGGCAGTGCTAACGTATAGCTAGTTAACACACATTTCAGCAGGCACTCCTTTGTCTTATTTTACCCCTTCACACTCCCGCCCTTGCACCCCGAAGTCACTTGTGAGAGGAAACTTCCCCACGTCTGGGTGCGAACAGTTCAACCCAGAGAATTAATTCTGTGACCATAGAGCTGGAGGAAGGCCGGGATAGACGGGACCGGAAGTTGTTTTTCCGCCCCCCGCCCAGGGGCCGGATAGGGTCTGGGCTGGCTCTGTTTGTTTCCGGGTGCTGTCAGATTGTGTTGTTGGGCCTGAGGACTTGGTGGCCCTGTAGTGGGCTCGTCCCGGTACCGGACTCACGCTTGTACCAGGCTTGGGGACGTGGAGCGAGTTTTTCGGTCTCCTAGCAACCAGGAACTGGCTGTGGACTGAAGGAGTCGCGGAGCCGGCGTCCAAATCGCTCAGGCGCTAGCCGGAACCTTTGAGCCCGGCCCAAACCAGAGCCGAAACCCGGCGTTTGGAAGACTAAGCAGGAAATGGCGGACGAGGCGTTGTTTTTGCTTCTCCATAACGAGATGGTGTCTGGAGTGTACAAGTCCGCGGAGCAGGGGGAGGTGGTGAGTGCTGCCAAAAGCCCTTGAGGTGCTCGCTTCCACAGCACATATACCAAAAGCCCTTGAGGTCCTTTTGCGGTGACATTCTTTGTTTTCTCTCAGTTCTTTCCTTCAGCCCTTGTCCTATCGCCCCCGAAGGCCCTCCGAAGTGTAGACAAACTTGTCCACTGCCAAGTATCCTACGCCTAAAATCTGTCAGCTCTATTCAGTCTTTCATCCTTTTCACTTTCGCATATTGACTTTTTTTTCCCCGCATTCTCATATCTGATTCCTGCAGGTCACAGATTTTCTTACTTTTAGCGTTGTCGCTACCATGATTTATGGCATGGTTAACTGCACAGCTGGTTTTGGCACCCTTACTTAATTCTGTCACTCCAGCACTACGGAGCCATCCACTGGGCACAGTTGTGAAACTACCCCCAGCTCCTATCCATAATCATCAGTATTACTGCACGCACCTCTCAAACAGAAGGGTAATGCGATTTGAGATTAAAGGGAAGTTTGCAGGCGTTACTATAATTAGGAAACAAATTTAATTAAAAAATTAGTTATTTAGTGCCCATTATAAGTCAGAGGTGGTTCTGCGTGCTGGCGGTATAGTAATGAAACAATGACCCCATTCTCCAGGGGGTTACTTAGAATTTGTGGGAAACATCATTTATTCAGAAAATATTTATTAAGTGTTTATTGTGAGCCTGATATTGTGCTAAATGAGATCAATCCCCCACCTCACAGTCATTGGGAAATAGGTGTCAATGAATAATTAATGTATTAGGTTGTAATTAGGTATAAAATCACGGAGTTCTAATGAATATTATAAATTGGATATTCCAAAGTCATACTTAAGTCAGAAGCCCTCTCTGTGATGCTGTTGATCAAGAAGGGTGGACAGTGGGGGAAGGGAAAGCATCTCAGGAAAAGGTAAAGGCATAGGGGTATGTATGAAAGAGTGTAGTGCATTTAAATATGCTTAAGTATTTCACTGTGACTAGACTGAATGGATGGAGAGTGAGAAATGTTGAGAACTGAAGCTGGAAAGAGCCCTGTATGCTGTATGATTAAAGAATTTGACGTTAGCAGTGGGGGTGTTTTTTGTTTGTTTTTGTTTTTGTTTTTAAGAGCTAGAGCACGAGCTTGGTGTGGGGTGGGGCAGGAGAGAAACTTAAGCAGACTCCACACAGTCAGAGCCATATGTGGGGGCTTAGTCCCATGACCCTGAGGTCTTGACCTGAACCAAATGAAGAGTTGGACACTTAACCGCCTGAGCCCACCCATGTGTCCCAGTGGAGAATTTTAAAGAGGGGAATGATGTGGTCCATTTGCATTTTAGAAAGATAATCCAGTGTTTAGGTTGGAGAGAGAAGATCCTTGTAGTGGAAAGATTCATTATTTCAGGAGTCGGCAGGAGATGATGAAGATCTGAACTAAGAAAAGGAGAGAATGGTTTGAAAGGAGGTAGACTCTCTAGGACTTGGTTAGGTATAAGAGTGAGAGTTGAAAATTATCCCCAGATTTTTAACTTGAGCAGCTGTCTTGGATGGAGAGGAAATAGAAGAAAGAGATAAAGAATGAATTATTTGGGGGCACTGGGTGGCTCAGCTTGTTAAGCGTCTGCCTTCCGCTCAGGTCACGATCCTAGGATTGAGTCCCACATCCGGTTTCCTGCTCAGTGGGGAGTCTGTTTCTATTTCCCTCTGCCCCTCCCCTGCTCGTGTGTGTGTGTGTGTGTGTGTGTGTGTGTGTGTGTGTGTTTGTGTGTCACACGCATGTGTGCTCGCTCTCGCGCTCTCTCAAATAAAATCTTTGAAAAAAGTTTAAAGAATGAATTATTTTGGGGCTCCTGGGTGGCTCAGTGTGTTAAAGCCTCTGCCTTCCGCTCAGGTCATGATCCCAGGGTCCTGGGATGGAGCCTCGCGTTGGGCTCTCTGCTCTGTGGGGAGTCGGCTTCCTCCTCTCTGCGTACTTGTGATCTCTGTCGAATAAATAAATAAAATATTTTTTAAAAAAAGAATTATTTTGAACATGTTGGATTTCTGAGGTGTGTGTAGGAATCTGGGAAAGGTACTGCTCATGTGTAAACCACAAGAAGGATAGTGTATTAGTCTATTAGGCTGCTATAACAAAACACCATAGAGTGGGTGACTTATGAACAGCAGAAATTTATTTCTCACAATTGTGAAGGCTGAAGAGTCCAAGATTAAGTCACCAGCAGATTCTGGTCTGATGAAGACCTTTGCCTGGTTCATAGATGGATGTCTTTTGCCTGTGTGTTCACATGGTGGAAAGGGGCTAACTAGCTCTCAGGTCTTTCTTATAGTGGCATTAATCCTGTTCTTAACAGCTCTATCCTCATGACAGAATCACCTTCCAAGGCCCTTATTTCATAATACTATCACATTGGGGGTTAGGATTTCAAAATAAGAATTTTGAGGGAGACATGTTCAGTCTATGACAGAAGAGCATGATGCATTCGGAGATATTAAAAAGATACCAGGGAGAGTATTGGAAATGAAGGACTGAATGGTTCTTATTCAGACACATCTGTAATAAAGCGTTTTTTCCAAGTTACACACTTTTGACTTCATTATCATCAAGAACCAATAGTTATTAGTGTTTAGCATCTATGCTAAGTGATAAGTAGCAGACATTTATTGTTTAAGCAAAGTTAGCCTTCCCTTTACCCTTTTCCCAAAGAATAATGAGTAACACACCTCTTTCACTCTTTTATTATTAAACCCCTGCCCCCCCCACCATCATGTGTGCAATCAGTTCTCTTTACACCCCTCTCTCTACTTTCCCTCTTACAACTTTCACCCTGGAAAAACTTTTTTTCAATCCCTCTTTTCTCGGGTGGATTAACCAAAAAAAACCAAAACAGCTGTTGTAATCATGACTGATAATATTAAGAGATGTGCTAGTCATATAAGGGAAAGGAAATCTGTAAGTTTTGAATTATTTAATCTAAAAATAACTTTTGGAGGGGGGGCCTGGGTGGCTCAGTTGGTTAAGCATCTGCCTTTGCCTTGGATCTTGATCTCAGAGTCCTAGGATGGAGCCTCACATTGGGCTCCCTGTTGGGTGGGGAGCCTGCTTGTCCCTCTGCTGGTCCCCCTGTTTTTATTCTCCCTCTCTCTCCTGCTCTCTGTCAAATTAATAAATAAAATCTTAAAAAAAATAAAATAAATAAAAATAACTTTAGGAGTGCCTGGCTGGCTCAGTTGGTAGAGCGTGCGACTCTTTTTTTTTTAATTTTTAAAGATGTTTATTTCTTAGAGCACAAGAGTGGGGGAGGGGTGGGAGAGAGAAACTTAAGTGGATTCCATGCTGAGTGTGATCCCATAACCCTGAGCTGAAACTAAGAGGTAGACACTTAACCTTCTGTGCCACCCAGGTGCCCCAACTGAGCGTGCAGCTCTTGATCTTTGGGGTGTAAGTTTGAGCTCCACACTGGGTGTAGAGATTACTTAAAAATAAATCTTTAGAACTTAATAAAAAATATTTTTCTTATTGTACTTTGTTTACACTGGGGAATTGAAAGTGCATATAAGCAAAAAGAATTTTTTTTAAGGTTTTTTATTTATTTACTTGACAGAGATCACAAGCAGGCAGAGAGAGAGGAGGAATCAGGCTCCCCGCTGAGCAGAGAGCCTAATTCGGGGCTCGATCCCAGGACCCTGGGATCATGACCTGAGCCGAAGCAGAGGCTTTAACCCACTGAGCCACCCAGGCGCCCCAAGCAAAAAGAATTTTAAAAAGTTAAAGTGGTGGTGTTGATTAGAATTCATTTTGGAATTTAGGTGTTTGAGGTTTTGTTGTATTAGTGTCTGTACTTTAAGTGTACTTCAGATTTTTCATAATAAATAAACGTATAAGAAAGTCACATAACCCTGACATTAAACAGTGGTTTTTATATATCTTCAAAGAGATGAAGTCATAAATTTTGAGGTGAAATAAAGAAAAGAACCAGTGTTCTCACCCTCCAAATCAATGATTTTCACACTATGCTTAAGGAGGAATTAAATCCTTAAAAACTGAATAATTGGGCATTTACCGATTTATGGAGAATAGATTTTTTTTAAAAGGTTAATAGTAGGGGCGCCTGGGTGGCTCACTGGGTTAAGCCGCTGCCTTCGGCTCGGGTCATGATCTCAGGGTCCTGGGATCGAGTCCTGCATCGGGCTTTCTGCTTGGCAGGGAGCCTGCTTCCCTCCCTCTCTCTGCCTGCCTCTCTGTCTACTTGTGATCTCTCTCTGTCAAATAAATAAATAAAATCTTTAAAAAAAAAAAAGGTTAATAGTAAAATATTTTCAAGTTTAATTTTTTAAAAAAACTTGGTACCCACTTGTGAGTATTCACAGATACCAAGGTGAGTGAACAAGTAGCAACATCAGAAGATATTTACAAGGGCATCATTTAAAAGCTTATGTGATCAGTAGTTAGGATTTGAGAATGTCTACATAAAGTCATATTCCCTGCTAATCAACATACTCTTGGATGATTCCACAAAGGCTGACGAGTTACTTATTCCACCTGAGCATTTTTTTTCCACCTGAGCATGTTTTGAAGTGAACTAGAGAATAACAGAAAAACAAATGATTTTAAGTACAATAGTAGATTTATGTGCAGAGTGTTATGACAGCATAGGGCCTAAAGGAGCGCCAAGGAAGGCTTTTAGGAGATATGACACTTGAGCTGAATTTAAAGCATCTATGGTCTGTTGGGTGGCGAAGTTTGTTGGGTGTCCTACTTTTGGTTTTGGCTCTGGTTATGATCTCAGGGTCCTGAGATCAACCCCCAGGTCAGGCTCCATGCTTAGTGGAGAGTCCGCTTGAGATTCTCTCTGTTCCTTTTCCTCTCCCACTGCACGCATATGCTTGCTCTCTTAAATAAATAAATCTTTAAAAATAAAGGGGCGCCTGGGTGGCTCAGTCAGTTATGTGTCTGCCTTTGGCCCAGGTCATGATCCCGGGGTCCTGGAATTGAGCCCTGCATCAGGCTTCCTGCTTAGTGGGGAATCAGCTTCTCCCTCTGCCTCTCCCCTGCTCATGCTCTTTCTCTTTCTCTCTTTCAACTTAATAAACACAATCTTAAAAAAAAAATAAAGGCTATATTGTGTATGGAACAGCATGTGGTGTTCCATACACCGTATGGGAGGTGGCAGAAGAAAGCATGGAATTACGGAGTTGCAGAAATTTCAGAGTGGTAGAAGGAGAGATGTTTGTGGAGATGTGGCTGTTAGTGAATCTGGTTAACTAGCCAGGATCATTTAAGGAAAAGCACATACTGCCATGCTAAGGAGTTTAAACTTTATTTTGAAGAAAGGGAGAGGGTGCTGAAAGGTTCAGTAGAGAAATAACATGATTTAGTTTTTAGAAAGTCTTTGGCAGAAATACAGAAGATATAAATAAAAGGAAGAAAAAACTAGAGATAAGGAGATCATTTGGAAGGCTCTAACTGGAAACCAGAAGAGAAATGTGAAGGGCTAACTTAAGTAGTAAGGATGGAGAAAGAAGGTAGATTTTGAGAGCGTGTAGACGATAGGCTCCACAGAACTGCAGTGCATGTGGAAGGTTGGGAGTAAAGAGGTGAAGAAAATGGAAGTTTTCTGGTTGCAGTAACTAGGTGGATGGTGGTGCCATTAATGAATTTAGGGAATTTTAGAGGCAGCACAGGCTGAGGAAATTAAGATAATATCTTTTTTTTTTTAATTTTACGTATTTTTTTTGAGAGAGAGAGTGTGTGTGTGTGAGCACACACACGCATACTCATAGGAGCCAGGGTTAGGATGGGTAGAAGGAGAGACTCTCAAGTCAGCTTTATCTGAGCATCCAGCCAGACACAGGGATCGATCCCATGACCCTAAGACCACAACCTGAGCCAAAACCAAGAGTTGGTTACTTAATTGACTGAGCCACCCAGGCCTCCCTCATTTAATTTTTTTTTTAAAGATTTTATATAATCTCTACACCCAGTGTGGGGCTTGGACTTAAAACCCTGGGATTGAGTCACATGCTTTACTGACTGAACCAGCCAGGTGCCCCAAATACCATTTTGAATATGCCTAATTTGAGGGGGCTGTGGGACTTCTCTATAGCTATGTCCAATAAAGTCTACTATAAACGTGCAGATTTAGTAGTCACAATCTCATTAGTAGAATACATGGTTCCTTAGAAGAAAGTTAACCAAATAATGAGGCCTGTGATATACTTAGTGGAGCCTAACAAGCTTCAGAATACATAAATACCCCTGCCATTTTGGAGCTATATTCTAGCAGAGGGTGGGGATGTGAAATTAGTAAAATGTATATAGTATGTTAAATGGTGAAAGATGTTCTTTGGAGACTAATTAAGCAGGGAAATGGGATAGGGCATCAGAATCACTTTTAGGGGGCTGCTTTTTTTTAAAATTTTTTTTTATTTTTAAGTAATCTCTACACCCAATGTGGGGCTTGAATTTACAACCCAAAGATCAAGAGTTGCATGCTCTACCCACTGAGCCAGCCAGGCACCCTACTTTAGAGGTCTTCTTAAAACACAGACTACTAACCCCACACCTACAGTTTCTGATTCAGTAAATTGAGTTTCAGAATCCGCAGTTTTACAAGTTCGTACATGATGCTAATGTTACTGGTCTTGGGGCACACTTTGAGAATCACTGGAATAGAGAATTTCTAAAGGGGGAATAATGTTGCAGTTTTAAAGAAGATAGTTTAAATGAGCCTCACTGATGTGGGCGGGTGGGGGATGGGTGAAATACATAAAGGTAATTAAGAATATACTAAACAGGGGCGCCTGGGTGGCTCAGTGGGTTAAGGCCGCTGCCTTCGGCTCGGGTCGTGATCCCGGGGTCCTGGGATCGAGCCCCGCGTCAGGCTCTCTGCTCAGCGGGGAGCCTGCTTCCCTTCCTCTCTCTCTCTGCCTGCCTCTCTGCCTACTTGTGGTCTCTGTCTGTCAAATAAATAAATTAAAAAAAAAAAAAAGAATATACTAAACAGTATGGAGGTTCCTCAGAAAGTTGAAAATAGAGCTATCCTACAACCTACCCCCAAAATACAAATGTAGTGATCCAAAGGGGCATGTGCACCCCAGCGTTTTTAGCAGCAATGTCCACAATAGCCAAACTATGGAAAGAACCAGATGTCCATCAACAGATGAATGGATAAAGAAGTGGTATTACACAACGGAATATTATGCAGCCATTAAAAAGTGAGATCTTGCCATTTGTAATGATGTGGATGGGACTAGAGGGTATTATGCTAAGCAGAGTAAGTCAGTCAGAGAAAGACAATTATCATATGATCTCACTGATAAGAGGAATTTGAGAAGCGATATAGAGGATCATAGGGGAAGGCAGGGAAAAATGAAACAAGATGAAACCAGAGAGGGAGATAAACCATACTGAAACAAACTGAGGGTTGCTGGAATGGAAGGGAGTGGGAGGGATGGGGTGGCTGGGTGTTGGACACTGGGGAGGGTATGTGCTTTCGTGAGTGCTGTGAATTGTCTAAGACTGATGAATCACAGACCTGTACCCCTGAAACAAATAATACATTATATGTTAAAAAAGAATATACTTACTGTGATAAGCACTGAATAATCTATAGAATTGTTGAATGATTATATTGTACACCTGAAAAAAGAAAAAAAAAAAATGGGACTCACTGAGATGGTGACATGTGAATGAATACTTGGAGCAAGGGTGTTGGTCATTTGGATATCTGGATGAAGAGCTGCCTGTGCAGGAGACCCGAGATTGGAGCATGCCTGGCATGTTTAAGAACAGCAAAACTAGTATTGCTGGAGCTCATGTGAGTGAAGAAGAGTTGAAGGTTGAAGCCATGCGAGATAGAGAAATCTGGATTATAGGCGGCTTTGTAGATGATCCAGAGGATTTTGAGAGTCTTCAGCATATGGGTAGTATTTAAAGTCAAGCCTAGATGAGATTGTCAGAGAAAGAGCAAGCCAACTCAACTGCATGATTCCTGGCATAGGATGGTGGGGTCATTAGTTAAGACACTGAGAACAGGAAAGTTTGGATGACTCTAAGAGACATTTTGAAGCAAGGAACAGTAGAATTTAATGACTTCCCAAAGGGAATGACTGATGGAAAGGTGGTATTTTGATTTCATTTTTGCAACTAAGGGGAGAATAGTTGAAAATGGGCCAGGGGTTGGGGGGGAAGGTTAGCAGGAGTAATTAGGAAAAGGGGTTGGCATTTCTGAAAAGTAGTAAGTAACAGTTCCCTGTTTACCTTGTTGCCTTATGAAATGATTAGTACTAAGAAATCTCAAATATAACTTATAATTCACTTTTTCGTAGAATATTTTAGTGAGGGTGCTTGCGTGGTTCAGTCAGTTAAGCATCTGCCTTTAGCTCAGGTCATGATCCCAGGCCCTGGGATTTAGCCCTGCGGCAGTCTTCCTGCTCAGCGGTGGAGTCTGCTCCTCCTCCTCCCTCTCTCTCTCCCTCTACCCCTCCTCCTGCTTATGCTCTGTCTCTTGCTCACTCTCTCTCAAATAAATAAAATCTTTTAAAAAAAAAGAAAATTTTTTAGTGAAAAAAGGTGTAACCACTTACATTAAGTCAACATAACAATTTTTAATATTAACATTCTGGCATTCTAAAAATATTCCAAACTATTATTTTTTAAAATAGGAAAATGGACGCTGTATTACTAAGCTGGAAAACATGGGGTTTCGAGTGGGACAAGGATTGATAGAAAGGTGAGCAGTATGGATTTGAAAATTTTCTTCCAGGTAGGTTATAAACAAAGGTGATCCATTTCAAAAGATTGTATAAAATTTGAAATACTTTAATTCCTAAATTTTATTTATTCTCTGTTCTTTAATTCACGGATTAAAATTTCTTTTTAGGTCTGATGCTATTTTAATTCTGTTATCCAACTTTCATGTTTTAATATTTGAAGAAAATGTATATATATATACTTTAGACTTTTTTCCTAAAAAATTTGGTGTACTGAAACAACTATCTAAAATCTTGTTGCATTTTCTACTTAAGGTCTAGTAGGTTCTTTAACCTAAATGGATTTTTGTTTAAATGCAAGGGATGGAAATGCTTTAGAGTCTGTGTTTATGTGTTTAATAATCTTGTAATTTATAGATCAATTCATAAGACATTCCTTTCTCATCTGAATAGCTGAATCTGGTTATATTTTATATAACAATACCATGATTATGCTTAGCCTTTTTTTAATGTGCTAGAACGAATTATACATAAAATTGCTGCTTACTGTTAAGACTAATTTTAGCACCATAATTACATAACAGTGTGAATTGAGATGGGATCTTCTTTTCTTGGTGCTTATCACTTTATGACTGTCAATAAATGTTCACTGCTGTTCTGGCATTTCAAAATTAGTGAATAATATAACCCTCCTGCTTTCTTTGGAGGAAAAATACTAATTACTTTCAGTTGGTTTTTTTAGGTTTACAAAAGATACTGCGAGGTTCAAGGATGAGTTAGATATTATGAAGTTCATTTGTAAAGATTTTTGGACTACAGTATTCAAGAAACAAATCGACAATCTAAGGACAAATCATCAGGTATTTAGACAGATTAAGGCCCATTTTTTAAGCCTTTAACTTAATATAAATGTTCTATTTTAGTCATTTATTTAATATATAAAACAGAATAATTTCTAGTCAACTTTGAAATGTTTCTTTTATATGTTATTAATATATCATTACTTTTTTCTGTAATAGAATATAGTGAATAAGAACAAAGAGACAAATATCGGTAATGATAGCTGGTTTTTTCCCCTAATTAAATAACTTAAGTTTTAAAAAGTAGCAAATGTCAGAATGATAAAGGTTTTAGGATTTGGTTCCTTAGTTATTATTACTTGGTGGTAATTTCCTGCAGAACCACAGATATGTCACATTTGTTTTTAGAGTAGTCTCTAAAGTTTAATTTATAGAGCATATTTAACTTTTTTTTTTTAAAGATTTTATTTATTTACTTGACAGAGGGAGAGATCACAAGTAGGCAGAGGGGCAGGGAGAGAGAGAGGGGGAAGCAGGCTCCCTGCTGAGCAGAGAGCCCCATGCGGGGCTAGATCCCAGGGCCCAAGACCACGATCTGAGCCGAAGACAGAGGCTTAACCCACTGAGCCACTCAGGCACCGTGCACATATTTAACTCTTAAGTAACTCTTGCATTATTTAGTTGATGTCATTTTTCTCTTAAAATAATTTGTTAATATAAGATTTAATAGATTACATGGAAAATTATGCATCTAAGTAGATTTACTTTGTTTTATGAAACTCAAGGAAATATTTAGAGTGGATTTGACATTTTGATTAAGGATTAGAAAATGAAAATAATTTATCTTGTAGCTACCACTAGCTTTAATTTTTTCATATAACAATATCTTTGTAAATATTGAAATGCTAATGAGAAGAAGTGACTGATTATTGGCTTTCTTGATTTTAGCTAATATATAACTGCTAATTTTACCTGGACATGCATTTCTGATTCCTTTGCACTAGACTGCGGGTTCTTTAAGGATAGGAACTATTTTATGTATCTTTTTATCTTTACTATCTTCTTTTTTTAAGTTGTTTTTAAAAAATTTTTTGTAACTTACAGTAAAAATTTTTTTTACTTTTTTAAAAGATTTTATTTATTTGACAGAGAGAGACCCACAGCAAGAGAGGGAACACAAGCAGGGGAGTAGGAGAGGGAGAGCAGGCTTCCCGCTGAGCAGGGAGCCCAGTGTGGGGCTCCATCCCAGGACCCTAGGATCATGACCTTAGCTGAAGGCAGTTGCTTAACCAACTGAGTCACCCAGTCACCCCTGTATCTTTAGTATCTTAAAGCATTCAAGAAATATTGTTGTTATAAAGTTCTGAACAACTCTTCAGCTTGAGCACTGCAAAATTCCTTCATTTAAAGAAATTTGACCAGTGGAAAGGAGAGTTTTAATACCTTAAAAAAACTCTTGAATTGTTTTGAAGGGAAGAAATAATTTTTAAGGACTACAGACTACACTGACTTTTGATGTTTTTTCTGTTTTTGAAACAGGGCATCTATGTACTTCAGGACAACAAATTTCGTCTGCTTACTCAGATGTCTGCAGGAAAGCAGTATTTAGAACATGCATCTAAGGTATTTAACAGAGTAGAAGATTGGGGTTTTCATAGGGAAAGTATAATGCCAACCACAACAGACTTATGAGTTTAGAATAGGTTTTAAAGTTGTTCTTTTTTGTTTAAGCACTTCTCTTTCTTTCTTGTTTTTAAAGATTTTATTTATTGGGATGCCTGCATGGCTCAGTTGGTTAAGTGTCTGCCTTTGGCTCCAGTCATGATCCTAGTGTCCTGGGATGGAGTCCTGAATTGGGCTTCTTGCTTAGCAGGGAACCTGCTTCTCTCTCTCTGCCTGCCATTCCCCCTGCTTGTGTTCTCTCTCTCTCTCTGACAAATAAATAAATAAATAAAATCTAAATAAATAAATAAAGATTTTATTTATTTGAGAGAGAGAGAGAGCACGCACAAGTGGGGGAGGAGCAGGGGAAGAGGGAGAAGCAGACTCTCCGCTGCATAGCACAGAGTGATGCAGGATCACTATCTGAGTGGAAGGCAGATGCATAAACAACTGAGCCACCCAGGTTTAAGTTCTTTTCTATGAAATAGGAGACAGGTGTTCATCATATTAAAATAGCCTATATTAACCTCTAGCTGAATAGGTTTATGATGACTAATGAAACACTGTAACCAAATGCCATTGAAAGGTAAATTAATGTTAGATTCTTGAATATAACATAGATATATCAGAAAAGATAGTCTAGCTTATAAAACTGGCGTTAGTTGTGCGAAATTACTCACCTCAGTTTATATTTACAATCTCCTTTAGTTAAAGTTTTTTAATATTGTTAACATTTGTTTCAAAGAATACATGTTTTGTGTTAAATCTTAATCTGTCTAATCTGTGTTTCTGGGTTTGTATTTTGTAAGACAACTTAAGTGGTGATTCTTAACTTTATGGTTTTTTTTTTTTTTTTTTAAATTTGACAGAGAGAGCGATCACAAGTAAGCAGAGAGGCAGGCAGAGGGAGAGGGGGAGGCTTCCATGCTGAACAGAGAGCCTGATGTGGGGCTTAATCCCAGGACCCTGAGATCATGACCTGAGCTGAAGGCAGAGGCTTAACCCACTGAGCCACCCAGGCACCCCTATGTATTATTTTTTTAAGCAGTGTTTTATTTTTTTAAAAAGATTTTATTTATTTATTTGACAGAGACAGTGAGAGGGAACACAAGCAGGGAAAGTGGGAGAGGGAGAAGCAGGTTCCCTGCTAATCAGGGAGCCCGATGTCGGGCTCGATCCCATGACCCTGGGATTGTTGGGTCCTTTATCAAAGGAACGAGACGGAGACAAAGTTACGCAAAGCCTTATTCTATGCCAAGCATTAGAAGTTAGACTGACCGGCCAGGGAAATGAGGCTGAGACAAAGTGAAAGTTATGTAAAGCTTTATTCTATGCCAGGCATTAGAAGTCAGACTAACCGGCCAGGGCCGCCTCTGAAGAGAGCGACGCCCTTTGGTCTTACAGGCTAGTTTTTATAGGGCACAATCACAGGCATCTACATATGTGGCTTTGGCTGATTGGATGTCTCCTACCTGTGTGTTTTAGTAACAGTTACCTGGAACCGATACTAGTAACTGTTGAGGCATTTATTAAACAACAAAATGGCCTTGTTTTAGGTATGTGTTTTAGTAATAGGTACCTGGAACCAATATAAACAAAATGGCCTTGTTTTAGGTGTGTGTTTTAATAACAGTTACCTGGAACTGATATCAATAACTGTTGAGGCATTTATTAAACAACAAAATGTCTACCTAGGCAACATGGAGTCACTATGGCTAAGTAGGCCCAGGCAGGCCCTAGGGGGTTAACATGTTTTAACATGGAATCGACCCCAACAGGATCACGTCCCTGAGCTGAAGGCAGACACTTAATGATTGAGCCACCCAGGTGCCCCTATTTATGTATTTTTATTTTTATTTTATTTTATTTTATTTTATTTTATTTTTATTTGAGAGAGAGCAAGAGGGAGAGCACAAGCTGGGTGAAGGGCAGAGGGAGAAGCAGATGCCCTGCTGAGCAGGGAGCCCGATGTGGGGCTCAATCCCAGGACCCTAGGATCATGACCTGAGCCAAAGGCAGATGCTTAACTGATTGAGCCACCCAGGTCCCCAGCAATGACTTATTAATAGCAAGGCTTAACTAAATCTCATATTTATCAATAGCATTGCTATCTTTGTAAATTCTTAATATTCTTTACATTTTTGTTCCTTTCAGTATTTAGCATTTACGTGTGGCTTAATCAGAGGTGGCTTATCGAACTTGGGGATAAAAAGTATTGTCACGGCTGAAGTGTCTTCAATGCCAGCCTGTAAGTTGAATTCACATTCCTTAAAAATGTTTTTAGTGCTTATTTTTTCAAGTCTGGTCTTTTTCTGTTTGTTTTGTTAACTTAGAGAAAATTTAAAATGCTAAAGCCATTTTGTTTTATCAATGTTGACATTTAATGTAATATGTAGAATACTTTATTCATATTCAATGATTTTTAAATTCATAATGGACAGTGATTTAAGAAGGTGTGCTAAAGTAATCCAAGTGTATAAGACAGTTTAAGTGGTGATTCTTTTATATATTTATGTATTTATTGTTATTTATGTGAGAGAGAGCAAGAGTGAGTGACAGAGCATAAGCGGTTGGCCGAGGGGAGGGAAGAAGCAGAGGGAGAGGGAGAAGCAGACTCCCTGCCGAGGACCCTGGGATCATGACCTGAGCCCAAGGCAGATGCTTAACCAACTGAGCCACCCAAGTGTCCCTATGTATTTATTTATTTATTTATTTATTTAAAATATTTTATTTATTTATTTGAGAGACAGAGATCACAAGTAGGCAGAGAGGCAGGCAGAGAGAGAGGAAGGGAAGCAGGCTTCCTGCTGAGCAGAGAGCCCGATGCGGGACTCGATCCCAGGACCCCGAGATCATGACCTGAGCCGAAGGCAGCGGCTTAACCCACTGAGCCACCCAGGCGCCCCCTATGTATTTATTCTTAAAGATTTATTTATTCTGGGGGTGGGGAAGGGCAGAGGGAGAGGGAGAGAGAGTCCCAAGTGGACTTATGTTCAGTGCGGAGCTTGACATGGGGCTTAATCCCAAAACCCCGAGATTATGACCTGAACTGAAACCAAGAGTCAGATGCTCTACCAGCTGAGCCACCCAGGTGCCCTGTGATTCTTAACTTTTTAAGGAAATTTTCTGCATTATTCTTTTAATAAATTTCCCTGTAGCATTAAAAATGTCTTTTTTTTTTTTAAGGATTTTGTTTACTTATTTGACAGACAGAGATCACAAGTAGGCAGAGAGGCAGGCAGAGAGAGAGAGAAAGGGAAGCAGGCCTCAGGCTGAGCAAGAGAACCTGATGCAGGGCTCGATCCCAGAACCCTAGGATCATGACCTGAGCCGAAAGCAGAGGCTTTAACCCACTGAGCCACTCAGGCGCCCCTAAAAATGACTTTTTAAAAACAGTTTTCTAGGGGCACTTGGGTGGCTCAGTGGGTTAAAGCCTCTGCCTTCGGCTCAGGTCATGATCCCAGGGTCCTGGGATCTAGCCCCGCATCTGGCTCTCTGCTCCGCAGGGATCCTGCTTCCTCTCTCTCTCTCTCTGCCTACTTGTGATCTCTCTCTGTCAAATAAATAAATTAAATCTTAAAAAAAAAAAAAGTTTTCTAGAATAAAGCTAGATAAAGCCAACTAGTCTTTTATTGCTAAACTCCTTTCCAAGGATCTTTTTTAGCAAAACTACCAACCAAGAATAAAATTGACTTGAGCATCACTCTATTTCCTTTCTATTTACAATGATAATAGGCAGTGAAATACCTAAAAGGTAGGAATCACAAAGAGAAGCAAAGATACCTATTCACAAAACAAATAATCTTCTCATAAAAATGAAATTGACTTTATTGAGTATAATGAAAAGTTGTTTGACATAGCAGGTTTCTTCATTGAAACTACTTTCTGATGTCACAGAAAATTGATGTTTAGGCTTGTTTTCTTTGTACCTAAAATCAGGAATGATTTTTCTTTTTTTTTTTTTGCCCTTAGGTAAATTTCAGGTAATGATACAGAAGCTATAAAACGTACTGAAATGCGAGGCAAGGCTTCAACAGTGTAAAGAGATAAGTTATTCCTGTATAAAATACTTCAAGTAGCAACGATTTAATTACATTATTGGACATTTGATTTGATATAAGCTATTTGCTAACTTATGTAATGAAAGATGCACTCTTAAGCAGGAGTAATGTTGTATTTTATTAATTTAACACAGACCTTGTTAAAGCAGATAAGGAGACGTTCTCCCGTAACACAGATTTAACTGAAACTATTCAGAATGAAAAAACCTGATTTCAAATAACTACATCCCAATGTGTAGGACCCTTATTTTAAACATTCTTATTTGCTTATAGTGGTGTGTATTTAACCATAGATAGAGAAGCAAAACTCAGGGTTTGATAAGTCAGCATTAGAAAAGTATGCATCAATCAGAATCATTTCTGTAAGAGTGAACAAATTTTGGTTTTGCTTTATGAATTTGTTTTAGTTATTTAAGAAAAGCAAACAGACACTAAATTAAACAATTTTTATTTTATTATAATTTATTTCTATTAAGAATTTTTATGCCTATGAGGATTTTATTATATACATCGTGTATTATGTGTTTGTGTGATATATATATATATCCTATGTAATCACTTATATTGCTTAAAAAGTTCATTTTACTTTAACAGAATTTTGTCCTTAATTTTACTTTAATAGAATTCGGTCCTTGAGAGCTCCATTAATGTAATAAAAGTGAAATATAGATTAGTTTAAGTGTGAAGTCAGTGACTCCAGGGCCAAAGAATATTACATATTTAAGGAAGGAATTTTATACTTACTCCTGTTACAGTCTTGACTTTCAGCTTCTCTCCCCATGTGTGGAAGGGCTGGTGAAGGTTCTAAATCCTTATCTTTATTCCCTAATTACTATTTTGCAAGAGCAGAGAGGTGGATAATTGGACTAGGCACACCAACTTGAGCAGAGGGGTGGTGGATAACTGGATTATGCACACCAACTTTCACTGGACACTGTCTTCTCAGTGGGTTGGGGTCAGTGCTCACCTTGTACGCCCATCATCTCTTCATCTGATAACCAAGAGGACAAGCATAAAGATGAAAACCATCAGATTGAGGATAATGGGGTGCAGAGATAGAAAGCACCTTAATTGTGCTTCTGAATTCCCAATCCTGGAACTGCTTTTCCTTTGAACTTTTTGTTACATGAAATAATAAATTCCTTAACTTGTTCAATCTACTTTTGGTTCTGTATTTTGTTACTTTCTGTACACCTTAAGCTTAAAATATGTTATATGTCAGGTATATCTCAAGCTGGGAAAAATTAGTATGCAAACTTGTATGTATAAGGATTTTCCCTAGTTATGTGTTTACTGATGGCATTTGATTAAATTATGGTACTGACATAAGAAAATACTGCGCAGCTGTTGAAAAGGAGGAAATCTATGTGCATTTATGTACATGGAATGCTGTTAATTGATGTTAAGAGAAAAAAGTTTATTATAGGATACTACAGATATAATGTATAAATATACATGATTGTGAATATCCGCCTGCAAAGTTAAAAGTAAATTTTAAGTAGATGGAGACTTTTTACTTTTAGCTTAATATTATTTAGGTTTTAAAATAATCATTTGCCACAATAAGGATATTTATATTTGAGGTAAGAAATCATGATAAATCAGTGATTTTTTTTTTTTTAAAGATTTTATTTATTTATTTGACAGAGATCGCAAGTAGGCAGAGGGGCAAGCAGAGAGAGAGGAGGAAGCAGGCTCCCTGCTGAGCAGAGAGCCCGATGCGGGGCTCGATCCCAGAACCCTGGGATCATGACCCGAGCCGAAGGCAGAGGCTTCAACCCACTGAGCCACCCAGGCGCCCCTAAATCAGTGATTTTTAAGCTGTGTTTTTTTGAGTCCTAAGTTTCACAGGGTGACCTCGGCTGAGAGTTGGTAGGGGGCAGGGTACAGGCATGAAGCTAGCAGAAGTTGGGAGGCCACCTAGTAGAGGCCTTGAATTAGGGAGAAAGGCATTATAGAGACTGTCATCAGCAGAGAGGATTTATTATACCTCAGGATGCCCAGAGCCACAGAGAAGAGATTGTTTACTACATAAAAGACAAGCCAGTGATACACATCATCAAGTATTTAAGCCAGTACGCTTGAGGAACCAGGTATGCCATTGTTTCCTCTTTCAAAAGGGGGACTCTGGGTCATCAGCTATAGACTGCCTAGAAGAAGGAATGCTTCTCCACTCTCGCACAAAGTTGTATCAATCCCATCCAAACTGCCCTTTTTGAATAATAACCCTTTCTTTGAAGCAGGAGTTCTTCGGAGGAATATTGGAGAAAACTCTCAGGACCCATACCTGGGATGGGACAGGATAGTGGTGAAAACTCATTTCCTCACGGTATAAGGTTCCGTTTCCTTTTTTTTTTTTTTTAAAGTTTTGGGGGCCATGGATGCCTATTCAGTAGTGTATTGATGTTTATGAACTCCTCACAATGTTTTTATGCACAAATAAAATACATTAAGACTACAAAGGAAACAGTTGTATTGATGTTATGAAAATATTTTTAAAATATACTTTATATTAAGGCAATATATTTAAAATATAGGTGAGAGGTCAAAAAATAAATAAATAAAAATAAAATACTGGCAAGGGGTGCCTGGCTGGCTCAGGTGAAGAACATGTTCTTGATTTCTGGATCATGAGTTTGACCTGCTCCGTTTCCAATAATTGCATTATTTCATCTTAATTATAGTTCTCAAGGCCTCTTAATGAACAGCATACTTGTTTTTTTTAATTAAAGAGATCTATTTTTCAAAAGTAGAAAACTATACTGTATGGTTGTGATGGAGTGGCTCAGTGGGTTAGGTGTCTGACTTGTCTTTAGCTCGTGTTGTGATCTTGGGGTTGTGAGATCGAGCCCTGGGTCAGGCTCCACACTGGGCATGGAACCTGCTTAAGATTCCCTTCCTCGGGGCGCCTGGGTGGCTCAGTGGTTTAAAGCCTCTGCCTTCGGCTCAGGTCATGATCCCAGGATTCTGGGATTGAGCCCCACATCGGGCTCTCTGCTCCATGGGGAGCCTGCTTCCTCCTCTCTCTCTGCCTGCCTCTCCGCCTATTTGTAATCTCTGTCTGTCAAATAAATAAATAAAATCTTTAAAAAAAAAAAAAAAAAAGATTCCCTTCCTCTGCCCCACCCTCCTCCCTCTCTGAAAAAACTAGGGGCGCCTGGATGGTTCAGTGGGTTAAGCCTCTGCCTTCTGCTCAGGTCATATCAGGGTCCTGGGATTGAGCCCCACATCGGGCTCTCTGCTCAGTAGGGAGCCTGCTTCCCTCTCTCTGCCTGCCTCTCTGCCTACTTGTGATCTCTGTCAAATAAATAAATAAAATCTTAAAATAAAATTAAAAAACCCAAAACTATACTGTGTACTGCATACATAAACTGTTTAGTCAGTGGCTTCTACTAACCATGACACAGCTTGATCTCTCAGGTCTAGTGATCAAACCTCATAAGAAGACTTAGGATTGGAGATGTCACCAGAATCTGTCCATTTGGCAGGGGGTGCCTGGGTGGCTTAGTTAAGCATCTGCCTTCCACTCAGGTCATGATCCCAGAGTCCCGCATCTGGCTCCTTGCTCAGTGAGGAACCTGCTTCTCCCTCTGCCTACTGCTTCCCCTGCTTGTGCTTGCTCCCCCCATCCACCCCATGTCAAAAAAACATAACTTAAAAAAAAAGATTTTGAGAGTGTGCACATGCCCATGAGCAGGGGGGAGGGGCAGTGGGAGAGGGAAGCAGACTCCCCACTGAGCAGGGAGCTGGATGCCAGAGTTGATCCCAGAACTGTGGGATCATGACCTGAGCCAAAGGCAGATGCCAACCAACTGAGCCACTCAGGTGCCCCAGATCCGCAGATATTTCCAAGCCTCTTTTCCTTTTCTCTCCCCCCATCCCCCGACCTCCTACTGGAAAGACTTAAATTTTTATTTCTCCCACCTTCCTCAGAGCTAGAGGTGATCATGTTATACACTTGTGGCCAACAGATGAACATATATCTGCTGTGAATTTCTGGGGAAGGTTTTGCTTTTATGAGAAAATCAGATGTGGAAGGCTCTGCGTCGTTCCCCCTTTTCTGGTCTTGAATACAGACGAGTTATCTTTTTTTTTTTTTTTTAAAGATTTTATTTATTTATTTGACAGAGAGAGATCACAAGCAGGCAGAGAGGCAGGTAGAGAGAGAGGAGGAAGCAGGCTCCCTGCTGAGCAGAGAGCCCGATGCGGGGCTCGATCCCAGGACCCTGAGATCATGACCTGAGCCGAAGGCAGCGGCTTAACCCACTGAGCCACCCAGGCGCCCCCAGACGAGTTATCTTGAACTGCAGTGGCCATCTTGTTACCATAAGGGAAAGGCCACAAGACTCTCAGAGACATTGGTATTGTGGAGTCATTGACCCAGTGCCAGTAGCCAGCTCTTCCTGACTTCTGGGCATGTGAGAAAAATCCCTACTGAAAAACTGTTGCTATGTGAATCATCTGTTAAAGTACAAAACATTCCTATCTGATAAAGAAATAGAAAAATTTTAAGTGATACGAGCTAGAAATCTGACAGACAAAAGAGATGACTTATTAGGGTGTAACAGAAAATGATTTAAGAAAAAGTTTTATGTAATAAAGCAGTTAGAAAAGTATTGAGCTGGGATACCTGGGTGGCTCAGTTGGTTAAGCCGCTGCCTTCGGCTCAGGCCATGATCCCAGGATCCTGGGATCGAGTCCCACGTCAGGCTCCTTGCCCTGCAGGGAGCCTGCTTCTCTCTCTGCCTCTGCCTACCACTCTGCCTGCTTATGTGTGCTCTCTTTCTCTCTGACAAATAAAAAAATCTTAAAAAAAAAAAAAAAAAAGTATTGAGCTTAAAGGGAAAACATTTGATTAGTTTGTTGCTGACTATAAAAACATTTGCCATTTAACCAAGTTTATCTTAATTCTAAGGACATCTATTCATTGTCTTTTGTTTTGCTCAAGAGTGAAACAAGGGGCCCCTGGGTGGCTCAGTCCATTAAGCGACTGCCTGTTGCTCAGCAGAGTCCACTTCTCTCCTTCTGCCAATCCCCGCTTGTGCACTCTCTCTATTTATTTATTTAGATTTTATTTATTCATTTAATTGATGGGGAGAGAGAGACAGCAAGAGAGGAAACACAAGCAGGGGGAGGGGGGAAGGAAGAAGCAGGCTTCCCGCTGAGCGGGGAGCCTGGGGCTCAATCTCAGGACCCTGGAATCATGACCTGAGCAGAAGGCAAATGCTTAAAGACTGAGCCACTCAGGCGCCCCAATGCTCTCTGTTTAATAAACAAACACAATCTTAAAAAAAAAGAGTCAAACAAGACTTTAATAACCAAAACACATTTTCAGTAAGAGTTTATGTGTATATATATAAAGAAACAATGAAAAAGCACCAATGATCTCTAAAATTTATTATACAGTTTCTGTACAGGATGCTTCACCAATAAATGGCACTGAATTTGTTTTAAAAACATGTAATTATAGAAAACTGTTTAAACTGTTCTGTCACAAACTGGCTGGTTGGGATTTTCCAAAGAATACTTCAGACACTCAAATCAATATATCTTCTGAATGTCAACTTGAAATGCACAGGTTAAGATGAAGACCCTTCAAATAATGTTGAAGATGGGATTCAATTCTCACTTGAGTTGTCACTGTACATCCTCAGACTCAGGCTGCCTTCATCACAAGTATCTTCTATCCCAGAGAGACCAGCCAAATCAAGATGGTTCATCAGCTAAATCACGTTGGTCAAAATACCTAATAAAAAAAAAAAGAATTTCATGTATATTAAAAATATTAGTAGCAGCACTACTTATAATAGCAAAACACCACAAACAACCCAAACATCCATCAATAAAGGCACTCATTGACTAAACTATGGTATATCTACATAGTGGAAGACTGAGGCTTTTTATAAAAGTCTCTTTTTTTATAAAAAGAAATGAGGGGCACTTGGGTGGCTCAGTGGGTTAAGTTTCTGCCTTCAACTCGGGTCATGATCTCAGGGTCCTGGGAGTGAGCCCTGCATCAGGCTCTCTACTCAGCAGGGAGCCTGCTCCACACTCCACACCACCGCTCCACCCCCACCCTGCCCCCCGCCACTGCCTACTTATGATCTCTGTCAAATAAATGAATAAAATCTTTTTAAAAAAATGAGGAAAATACACTGCTATATAGTGTGATTTCTAGGATTTATTAAGTGAAAAAAACAAGGTATAGAATAGTATATTTACTATGCTACCTTTTGTAAGGATGTGTAGGAATGCAGATATATTTATATATACTTATACTTTTAGAAAGAAACAGTAAATAGAAGGGTAAACCAAAAATTAATAAAATGGAAAACTACAGAAGAGAGAAAGGCTAGAGAGGATAAAGGTGGGTTCTAAAATATTTCAAATGCATCCTGAATTAAAATTTTAACTTTGAACAATGTAAATATTCTATGTAATTATAAAACAAGATTAAATGAAAAAAAAAAAAAGAAAATCCCCAAACCCAACCAAATGAATCTTTATCAGGTTGCTGGCATAACCACACAGAGGAGAATAATTTCAAGTGATCTTACATGTGATGTTCTGGTATATGTCCCTAGTGAGATATACCAGAGACAAAAGAACTGCAAAGAATTCTTAAACTGATTTTAGTAGTTGTACTATCAGTAACACTGTTAGTATATTTATTCTGAAACTATTATGTGTGGGGCAGGGAGAGAGGCCAACACGGGGCTCCATCTGAGTTCATGACCTGAGCCAAAATTAAGAGTTGACGCCTAACTGACTAAGCCACCCAGGCACCCCTCTTCTGCAGGTTTTCTTTTCCTTTTTTTAAAAAAGATTTATTTATTTATTTATTTGACAGACAGAGATCACAAGTAGGCAGACAGGCAGGCAGAAAGAGAGGGGGAAGCAGGCTCCCTGCTGAGCAGAGAGCCCAATGCAGGGCTTGATCCCAGGACCCTGAGATCATGACCTGAGCCGAAAGCAGAGACTTATTGCCCACTGAGCCACCCAGGTGCCCCTGCAGGTTTTCTTAAGTGAAGCCTATATAGTCTAAGAAAATTTTCTGGCCTAGAACTTATTTTTCATTTTTAAGTAATGTTCTGAGGGAAAAAAAAATAACCATGACCAATTACTCGATATTGCTTTTCTCATAACTGCACATTATAAAGTATCAGTGGATTAGTAGTCAGACGTTATATTTAAGTCTCTGATTCCATTCAGTACTAGTTTACTGAACCCTAATTAATGTTTCTGAACCTGTGTCTTCACCTGTGAAAGTAAAAGAAAAAACTCTTGAGTTCCAAGGATTAAAGACCCAGTATACATAGCGCCTAGGGCTTTCATTTAATCCTTATTACCAAGAGATAGGTAGTTTGATACGAGCATAGTCCAGAGCTTAGCTATGGAGCAAAGCTGCCTTGTTTTTGGATCCTAGCCCTACAATTTACTAGCTTTGTGATGGCAGGAAAATTGTTTTATCTTTTTCTGCCATGGTTTCCTCATCTGTAATTGGTAATAGCACCTACCTTCTAAGGATTCAATGAGTTTCTATTATGAAGCACTAAGAAAAATGCGTGGCACAAAGTGCCTAGTTAAGTATTAATTATCACCAGCAGCATAATTATTATAGATTGAGAAACTATATGTTGAATACATGTGTATTCTGAAAAAGTGTCTTGTTTGAGGAAGGATAATGGACACAGATTATTTCCCTTATCAATATTTAAACATAATATAAAGCTTTAGAAAGGTATTGGCATTAGATTAAAAACACTGACCAATGTATAAAAATTTCAAGTCCAGAAAGAGACTTGAAATAAATATGTGTAAGTATAATACACACATACACTCATACACACGAATTCAGAATATGAGAATGTTTTTAGATAAATTCCAGGTAGAATTTCAACGTTAAGAAATGAAATCAAACACATTCTAAATAAAAATATGTCCAAACTGAAAATGAATAAAGAACACAGGCAATTAAAAAAAATTACAATAAAATAAAGTATTTTTTTACCCTCACTGGTAATTAAACAAATGCAAATAAAAATAATTTGTATCTTTTTGTTATTAGAATGGAAATATTTGTATCAACTGAAAATGCCCAGTGTTGAATAGAAGACAGGCAGTCTCACTGACACTTTCATGGGAACACAGAAAGATATGAGTTTCTGGAAGGCCAACTATTAATAAATATCTCAATTTTAAAATACATGCAAGCCCTTCAACTTATTTCTAAGAGTTTGCCCTTAGGAAATAACAGAGCTATAACGTATAAGGATCTACACTGCAGCATTATTTATAGAGAAAACTCGAAATATAGGGAATTGAGATATATATGATATTGTTTCCTTTTACCTCAATTTCCTCTGCTTGAAAATGAAAACAGTATTTTCCATTAGTAACACTATTATAAAGCAAGGAATCAAGGATTACTTACCTGCTAACCAGACAGATTAATAAATTCAAAGCAGGAACCCGCTCATCATCTTTACTGTCCTAAAGAAAAAAAAATCAGAAAAATGTAGAGTGTTCTCCCTAGTATTTTTGAAACAAATTTCAATACGCAAAACATGAAACTTTGTTAGATAATAGTAATAATCATATGGAAGTAGAAAACCTCAAAGAAAAAGGAGAAAACTAGAGAGCTAACAACCCTTGAGAAACATCTGACATGATCTTTAAAGATTTTGTCACAGAGAGGGCACAAGCAGGGGGAGCGGCAGGCAGAGCGAGATGCAGACACCTCGCTAAGCAGGGAGACCAATGTGGGACTTGATCCGAGGACTCTGGGATCATGACCTGAGCTGAAGGCAGATGCTTAACGACTGAGCCACCCAGGTGGCCCCTGACATGAACTTTTAAAGAAAGGTCCTCAATAGGGAAAAGAAATAAAGAGTTGAAGATTCAAAGGAGAATAACTTGGAAGAAAGATTTTTTCCGGTTCCCAAGTAGGGGAGCAACCCCCCCCTAAAGTCCTAACTACACAGTACGGAAAACTATTTTAAAATATTTTAAAGAACTTAAAATTGAGGACTGAAATCGTGGCTTCTAGCCTAAGACATACCAGAAAATAGTCCAGCAGATCAGGGTTCTCAATTATATGGAGGTAGTTGCTGAACTATATATTTTACAAAGTGATGTTATAGAATGTGAAGTTTAATTTTATACATTTCAGGATAAAGTTACAATAACCTATCGAGAAATGTTGTAACAGACATGTCACATGTTAATTCAAACTTGGGACACACTTCCATGTTAGTGTACTCAAATCTGTGTCAAGCACTATATGAAACAAAGCTGAATAAAACACATTACCTGATACTAGCAGAGAAGATGAAATATCCACATTAATTTTAATGAAAGAAAAATGTGTAAAGTGCCCATAAAAAAATGTGAAGTATACTGGAAAAACAGAGGATGAAGAAATTCTTTTTAGTTGTTAGGATCAGGGAGAGTATCATAGAAAGTGGTAGAATATGAGCCAGAGTCTGGCAACCGTGGCCATTGCTGCTATAAACATTGGGGTATAGATGGCCCTTCTTTTCACTACATCTGTATCTTTGGGGTAAATACCCAGTAGTGCAATTGCAGGGTCATAGGGAAGCTCTATTTTTAATTTCTTGAGGAATCTCCACACTGTTCTCCAAAGTGGCAGCACCAACTTGCATTCCCACCAACATTGTAAGAGGGTTCCCCTTTCTCCACATCCCCTCCAACACATGTTGTTTCCTGTCTTGCTAAAGATGGCCTTCAACGGACGAATGGATAAGGAAGATGTGGTCCATATACATTATGGAGTATTATGCCTCCATCAGAAAGGATGAATACCCAACTTTTGTAGCAACACGGACGGGACTGGAAGAGATTATGCTGAGTGAAATAAGTCAAGCAGGGAGAGTCAATTATCATATGGTTTCACTTATTTGTGGAGCATAACAAATAGCATGGAGGACAAGGGGAGTTAGAGAGGAGAAGGGAGTTGGGGGAAATTGGAAGGGGAGGTGAACCATGAGAGACTATGGACTCTGAAAAACAATCTGAGGGGTCTGAAGGGGCGGGGGGTGGGAGGTTGGGGGAACCAAGTGGTGGGTATTAGAGAGGGCACGGATTGCATGGAGCACTGGGTGTGGTGCAAAAACAATGAATACTGTTATGCTGAAAATAAATTAAAAAAATGTAAAAAAAAACAACAAAAAAAATTTTTGAAATACATGTCAAATTTTACCTTTTCATACATAAGGCTAAGATGTGTACAAAGCAATTTTACCTGGGGAAAAACTATATGAATCAGGAAATATTATGGGGGAAAATATAATGAGCTGATTCTGAGATAAAAATGTAAATATTATGTCACAGAGTAATTACCTATAAACTCACTGGTATCTTAAAAAAAAAAAAAAAAAAGAATATGAGCCAGATTACGAAAACTAAATGGGATTTAGATGCAGACTGGAAGAGTGAAAAGGCACTTCTGGAGACGAAATAAGGTCTAGGAACAAAACATGTGAAATATTTACTGAGTTGCAAGTATATTCTGCTTGGAGTACAAGCCACAGAAGCTAGTTTGGGCCGTATCACGGTTTAACAAAAATATTTGTGAGTAGTCAATAGAGAACGAGTATGCATTTTGTGGAAGGGAAAGGAGGGATGAAAGAAAAAAAATCACAGGTGGACTTAATCTGGCATAAAGTTTATTTATATTATAATGCTGCAGGTATTCAAAACAATCATTGCACCAGAGACTGTTAGTTGACCACTCCAGCTTCTTGTTTTCCCTTGCTATTTAGCAAAGAAGTTCATTTTTACCTAGGCACCCTGTCCCCCCAGCTAAAAGTAAACACTACCCATAGTTCCTAATGGCCATGTGACTAAAGTCTGGCTAAATGAGCTAGATATATAGCCAGATGTGCTTGTGAAACCTCTGGGAAGCTTTGTTAGAGGATAACCTTCTCTTCTTTCTAGTTCCTATAACCAAATATAATGGCTGAACTCCAGCAGCTACCTTGGACCATGAGGTGAGCTTGGCAACCGAAGTCACATGAGGCAGAACTCAAAGGCCTGGGCTACTGCCATCTTAGATTTCCTCTGTCCACCTGAAGACTTCCTTTATCTAAGAAAAAATGTCCATTTTATTTAAGCTACTGTTATTTTGGGCTTTTTAAAATTATGTGGCCAAATCTAATCTTGACTAATAAAATATTCCACATTTTCCTATTTCAATGTAATCCTTTTTTATTACTACATAAATCAATGAGCACTTTCAATTTGAAATAGTAAGCTATAACTTACCACTAAGAGCCTTACTTCAGAGCACCTTCTTGCAAGCTGCCGAATCAGTGAATGAGCCTCAGGTAATAAAGGTTTTTCAAGACAAGCCAATAATGCATAAAGCCACCTTCCCTAAATAGGATTTTAGAAAAAGTAGTAAGTAGCAAATACTGTACCCTAAGTTTAAGTTATTTTTTAAAATGTCCAAAGTTGTGTCTGGTTATTTGCTATGAATAAATTAATGTAACATTAACTGTATTATGTTTGGATATAGACAACAAGGGATCATCTAGACAGCCAGCTGATATCTCTTGTATCTTCTTACCACAGACATAGGACATTGGACACTTCAAATACCCTTAGTTCCAAAGAGTTCATTTTAGAGATTCTTACTATAATGGAAGTCCTGATTTCTAGGCAGAAAACTACAATAAGATGTGCATAATCCTTGCAAAAATTAAGACACATATTTTTCCTTTGCCCTTTATAGACAGATATACAAATAAATAATTTTATAAGTTTATAACTTTGCCCCTTGTCTATACAAAGGAACTATACTCTAGATGAAATAATGTTTTGAGGGGCACCTGGCTGGCTCAGTTGGTGGAGCATGCAACTCTTGATCTTGGGACTGTGAGTTCAAGCCCCATCCTAGGAATAGAGATTACTTAAAAAAAAAATCTTAAAAAAATTATAAAAAATGTTTTGATACTTCCTTAAGTACCATGGCAAACAATCTATCCCCACTCTTTTTATTTATTTACTTATTTTTAAAGTAGGCTCCATGCTTAGCATGGAGCCCAATGCAGGGCTTGAACTCACGACCCTGAAATTAAGACCCGAGCTGAGATCAAGAGTCGGACACTTAACTGACTCAGCCCCCCAGACACTCCATCCCCATCCTCTTTTGAAATTTTTTTTTTTTTTTCAATTACAAAAGGAAAAAATACTCAATGAAGAAAAACTAAAGAATACAAAGAGCACAAAGTAAAAAACACAACCGCAACCCCATCCAGATAAAATTTCTAATTTAAAAAAGTGCTAATTTTTATCTTTAGCATATTTATATGTACAACATAAAAAAATAAAGTTCCATTATTGCAGTAACATTAATAATGTGGTAGTAACCTTGTGTAGCCATCTTCTTTACTTGCAATACACAGTAAGTATCTCCCATGTTGTTAAATGGGATTAATAACATCTCAACATAACACTTATATAAATACTCCTTAACCAAACACTTCCCTGTCACTGCTGGTTTATTCTTTTTTTCCCCAAACTCTGTGAGAGTATAATGATAGATATTATACCCCTAGGACCAAGTCTAGAGTTGGAACACAACAGGAGCTTAAATTAAGATCTTTATGGAATGAATGTTCCATTTTGAATGCACCATAATTAACCAATTTCCTATTGTTGAGCACTCAGGTTTAATTTGTTGCTGTTATATAAAAAATAGTGTGATAAATATCCTTGAACATAAATTTTAGAGCATCTCTGGTTTTTTGGGCTAAATTCCTAGAAATAAAATGGTAGTATCAAAGGGTATGTATGTTCATAAATGTTTCTGAGATATAATCAGTAAATTGTACCCCAGAAAAATTATATCAAATTATATTTCCACCAGCAGTGTATATGACTGAATTTATTCTGAGGAACAAATCACTCTGGAGAAACCTAAAGAATATTAAACAATGTTTACATAGCAATTCATGCAACAAACTAAATTAGCTCCTCAAGCTACCCCAAATCAGTAAGACTTTTTCTTAAACAAAAGATTCACATCCAAGTTTCTTTTATAAATAGTAAGTGGAATTCTCTTCTACATCAAAAAAACTATTATACATTTAAACTTGGCTCGAATTCTCAGGGCTGCGTTTACCGTATATACTGGCACTCAGGTATTCAAATGGCTCCTAAACCTCTACTGATGGTCTAAGATATATTTATATTTAGAGGCACCTTTTCTCAAAGTCAGTGAACACACTGTGGCGATACTAAAATGTAAAAACAAAACCCAAAACAAAAGAGCTGAACATATTCTTTAATACCTTCACATTTGGATGAATAGCAAGGCTGTATTTATTTCTCAAGAAGAAATTAAAGTAATCCCAAGTAAAGACATTTAAGAAAAGAGATCCTTTTTCCTTCTGCTAGTTTATGATAAGCAAACTTTGTAATATAGGTTTTTATACACTGATATTCTTAATAGGAAAGTTCTGATAACATGGTTAATTGGATAGAAGAATTGAATACCCTTGATTTAAGAGACATATTGACTCAAGGTTAGAAGCAAAGGGTTCATTAGGTTAAGATTTAGTAAATCAGCTGTCAGTTCCTCTGACAAATATAGCTACTTTTTGGTAATATGCTCTCACTAATAAATAGGAAAAGCCAAGCTTATCACCTTATTACCTTGGGAAATCTTCAGAAGTTAAAAAAAAATTCCAAAAAAATCTTACAACAAAGTTAATAAAATAAAGATTTAAGGAAGAGAAGGAAAACAGGTCAGGTAATACTGCTAAAAGGTCACTATCAGAGAGAAAGAATCGATGTAGAATTTAGAGTTCAACATCCAGATTCCAATGAACAAGTAATATGAATATATACAAAGTTATCTATTGAAGGTATACCTAATATACCTATGATGGGGAAAAATACTCACTTTTTTCAAGGAATACAAATTACATTTACTTAAAGTATTATTGTAAATTCACTAAATTTGAAAACAAGCAAATTATAAAATGATTATAATCATTAGATTGAACATATGGAATTACTGATAATCAAATGTTTTTAACCTACAAAAATGGCAAATGTACATGGTTCAACTTAAAGTGGAGCTGCAGAGAAAAAGAAGAAACCTTTGCTGATGGCACTATTAACTGGTTCATTCCTTTTGGAAAGCAATGTAGCAAAATGTAACAAAAGGTTATAAAACCCCGATTCAATAATTCTACTCTAGCAATATCCTGAGAAAATGGTAATTAAATTAAATTGTTATAAATGTTTGTAATTTAGTCATGATTATAAAATATAAGAACCCAAATAGTCAATAATGAGAGAACCAAGTAAACCATGAGACATTAAGACAATGGAAATTATATGAGTTACATTATCATACAGAACTATATATATTAAATTGGAGATAAAAAACCCAGAATAACATATTACAATATATAAAAGACATGTGTGGCCACTGAATCAGAAACAGTGATTTTATCTCTATTTATTTTTACTTATTTTTTAAGTAGGCTTCATGCTGGGCGTGGTGCTTGAAATCACAACCCTGAGATCAAGACCTGGGCTGAGCTCAAGAGTTGGATAAACCAATATTGCAATATAATGTATAAATTTTTAAGCCTGACATTCATCTCGGTAGCTTGAGAAGTCTCTTAAGTATCACATTCTTATGTGAAAATCACTAGATTTTCATTTTTATATTTTATTCTTTTAAATCTCTACTATATAACACATGCACTTAAGGGGAAAAAAAAATTAATGTTTAAAGTCACTGTTTCTGGGCACCTGGGTGGCTCAGTAGAGGTTGAGCGTCTGACTCTTGATTTCGGCTCAGGCCTTGACTGATCTCAGGGTCATGAGTTCAGGCCCCACACTGGGCTCCACATTGAGCAAGGAGCCTACTTAAAAAACAAACAAACAAAAACAACACATATATACAAAACACACACAAAAAAGAAAATGCATTTCAAATTTATTTAAGCCAGCACTACTTATAATGGGATGTCCAAACTGGATGTCAGTCAGTGATCTATTTGTTACTGGACTGCAGTGAGACAAGTTGCTTCTCCCAAGATATAAATAAACTCTAGCTGACTTTTTCCAAGGCAAATCTTTCTCAATAAAGTATAATATTGATTTGCATTCTACTCTAAGTTCCTTATTTCACTGCAAGCAAGCATAGTTCGCATTGTACACATGGTTATATATGCAAGTGTATCCACACATATCCATAAATATTCCTTAGAGTCATATCTCATATATAAAACAAGTATACACAATTTTGTCTGCATTATAAAAATAAAAAGATGCAATACTACCAGTTCTGGAGTGAAGTCTCTTTCTCCAAACCAATTACTCAGATATTCCAATACGCTAGTTACTGTTGCCTAAAAAAAGAGGAAGGGGGAGGTAGAAGAAATGTATTAGTAATAAAACAAAGGCAAGTTCAACATGGGTTTCATTAAGTTTAGTTAAAAAGCAACTCTGATATTAAAAATAGTCCCATTCTTTAGACTTCCAGAGAAACTGACTGTATTTAGTAATTTGGTTAGATGGCTCACTCAGAGAAGAAGCTTTTTAGACAAATATTTTTAAGTACTTTCAAGTATCAATACCTTGGTTTAAACCTGAGGATTTAGTCTGTAACCACTAACTTAGTTTAAAAATACTTGAAAAATTCCCCTGCATAATACCTTCAAGTTATTTTCATTAAGTCAAAGTAAAAATATAAGGAGAAAGTTAGCTAGAGAAAGATCTGTTTTAAAGCTATATAGATAGAATTTATCAAACTGTTGAAAATATTCTCTTGCTTCTTCAAGCATAATTGGACACTTAACAAAAGTCACTCATTGAATTTACTATGATTACAGTATTTTAAAGCAAATGATCAAGTGAGACTATTAGCCAGTATAGGATTTACAACAGAGCACTACACTTAAAAAAATTTATCTTTCAAGGGCACCCAAAGCTATGTGAAGGCAAAATAATCAAATTTCTCATCTGCTATTTAAATGGATAACAGAGTTCTTCATCCTAAAAGAGTGAAGAAGCATTTGATCCAAGAAATTATCTATTTCATTCTTAATGGGATATATAGGACATCTGGAACTAGAAGTAACGATCTAACCTCAGTTTTACTTCAAACCCCAGAATCTAAGACTTAAAACTGAAATATACACAATTGAAGAGTTGAGCAACATGATGTAGCATGAGCTCTGGAATTAGATCAAACTGGGGTTAAATCCCAGGGTGCCATTAGAACTTGCTGAAAGCACCTGCAAGTCACTTAACTTTCAATTTCATTTCCTATCTATAAAAATTGGATATTAATAATAATTCTCAATATGAGTTGTACTGGGAATTAAATAACAACTGTTAATGAGGTTAGGACAGGGCTTTATGTACTGTAAGCATTCAATGAATGTGTTTATATACTCTCATACACATTAAAACAACAAAATACATACATCAGTATTATTGGATGGATTTTACCTGATTCATTCTGCTAACAATACTAAGCAAGGGAGGAAAACCAATCTGAAAGAAAAATGAGACTGAAATTTACTAAATGGTATTATAAAGGGTGCTTCATTATTTTCAAACTCCTGAGTTTTGGGTTTTTTTTTAAAGATTTTATTTATTTATTTGACAGACAGAGATCACAAGTAGGCAGAGAGGCAGGCAGAGAGAGAGAAGGAAGCAGGCTCCCAGCTGAGCAGAGAGCCCAATGTGGGGCTCAATCTCAGGAACCTGGGACCATGACCTGAGCCAAAGGCAGAGGCTTAAACCCACTGAACCACCCAGGTACCCCCAAATCTCATATTTTGATGGTTGGATAGTATTCCATTTTATATATATATATAATATATATTATAGTATTCCATTATATATTATAATATACCATTCCACAGTATTTTATTTTATATATATAAATATATATATTTTTTCATGGATAAAGAAGATATATATATGTGCATGGATAAAGAAGATATGGCATATATATTATTATATATTAAATATATATAATAATGCTGGTATAAACATTCGGGTGCCCCCAAACTCGTGAGTTTCTTATCACAATTTTTAAAAACAAAGAATGACTAACAGGAAATTCCTTCATTACCCATTATAATAAAACATTCTATCAACTATTACGTTGGTAATGCCTCAAAAAATATTTTGCAATTTGAATATATAAATTTAAAAATGACGTAATTAAAATATGAAATTTCCTAAACTAATACTATGATACTATTGATACTATATTAATATGCTGCACACACGTTTTCAAAATCTGCAGCTAAAGCTAACATTTTCAGGAATAAAGGGCACTCAGAATTTTTTTCAAACCTAAGCTGATTCAATTAAAAAAGTATTTTGAGGGGCGCCTGGGTGGCTCAGTGGGTTAAGCCTCTGCCTTCGGTCCAGGTCATGATCTCAGGGTCCTGGGATCGAGCCCCACATTGGGTTCCCCCTCTCTCTCTGCCTGCTGCTCTGCCTACTTGTGATCTCTATCCCTCTGTCAAATAAATAAATAAAATCTTCAAAGAAAAAAAAAAAGTATTTTGAGAGGCGCCTGGGTGGCTCAGTTGTTAAGCATCTGCCTTCGGCTCAGGTCATGATCCTAGGGTCCTGGGATTGAGCCCCACATTGGGCTCCCTGCTTGGCAGGAAGCCTGCTTGTCCTCTAACACTCTCCCTGGTTCTGTTGCCTCTCTCGCTGTGGTCTCTGTCAAATAAATAAATAAATAAAATCTTAAAAAAAAAAAAAAAGGTATTTTGAAGTTTTAATGCTGGGAGCCCTCATTATGAAAATAGCATTGGGCGCCTGGGTGGCTCAGTGGATTAACCCCCTGCCTTCAGCTCAGGTCATGATCTCAGGGTCCTGGGATCGAGTCCCCGCGTCGGGCTCTCTGCTCAGCGGGGAGCCTGCTTCCCTCTCTCTCTCTCTGCCTGCCTCTCTGCCTACTTGTGATCTCTCTCTGCCAAATAAATAAATAAAATCTTTAAAAAAAAAGAAAGAAAGAAAATAGCATTGACTTTAGATAAAGTTAAGGGGATATGCATTAACTCTGCCTCCTTAAATGGTTCTTCCACATGGTGTATTTTACTTTCATATATTTTGTAATAATAAGCTAAGTAAGTTGTAATTTTTTGTCCAATTAGAATACATTTTGAAATATAACATCCATTAGGGTATTATCCAAAAAAAACAACAGATTGTGTAAGAAACAGGGCCAAATTAGTTTGCTTACAGACCTGAATCTATTTATACCCCACCACCATGTATAAAAGTACCTATTTTCCCAGCCCTTGTTAAAAGAGCTATCAAATTTCCTTTGCCAACGTTACCTGAAAAATAGCAGCTCAGTGGAGTTAGGAGTTACATTTCTATGGTGAGTGAATATGGCATCTTCTCATATAAGAGCAATTCATATTTTTCTTTCTGTGAGCTATTTATAGCCTTTGCAGTTTCTTTGTTTTTCGTTTCTTTTTTTTAAGATTTTATTTATTTATTTGTCAGAGAGAGAGAGGGAGGGAGAGCGAGCACAGGCAGACAGAATGGCGGGCAGAGGCAGAGGGAGAAGCAGGCTCCCTGCTGAGCAAGGAGCCCGATGTGGGACTCGATCCCAG